>NC_092091.1:74463579-74763579 GCF_045679555.1 Salvelinus alpinus
TTTCAAGCAGGAACTGTTCAATTGTTACATCATCATCATCAAGAAGGTCTCCATGTGTGAAGAGAACCATGCTGTATTTTGATGCTTCATCACCAAAGAATCTCTGAATTATCTCCACAGTTTCCTTTTCCTCTTTAGTGAATCTTGCCAGCTTGATCACAATCAGGAACACATTGGGACCAGGAGCAGAAAAAGAGATGCATTTAGCAATCCTTTTCAGTGACTCCTCATTGGACAATGTAGTATCAAACAACCCTGGGGTGTCAATAACAGCTACACTTTGCTCACCCACCTTCCCTCTTCTCTTGTCACAGTTTTTTGTCTGAGAAATAGAGGACATTTTTGATGGGAAAGCTTTATTCCCTAGAATGGTGTTTCCTGCAGCACTTTTCTGGTCTTCCCGACCAGAACAATGCGGAACTCCTCATTTTGTGTAAGCAGTTTGATTCCTGTTGGATAACAAGAACACTTGTTACATTTTTAAGAGGTCTAGACTTCATGTACTGCTTGTTAGCACATTTTGAGTAATGGCAAAAACAATTTGTTTCACACTTCTTCTTAACACAAAGCAGTACTTCATGGTCTGCACAAAATAATCTGTGAGCATCGCCTCTACAGATGCAGGATCTTAATTTTAGCCTGTTTGCTACAGTAGGAAAATAGTCCTGCAGCAATAGGAAATGTGAATTATTATATGGATTATAATAAATGGGCATTTTTGTCGGGGTTGACATATTGTTCGTTAGGGAAAATCAAGTCTGAACTTTCAAAGTGGACATTAGAAACTTTAGAGTACTTAAAACGCAAATCCAATACAATTTTGCAATTGCTGCTGTGCAGGAAAACCTTCAGCATCAAAATATTTATCAAATTAAGATCCTACATCTGTATGTGCTAAACTGTTTTTATGCCATTATAATTTTTTTGCTAAGTTGACTCTGATCAAATACAAAGCAATCTCTTGGTTTTTATATATATATATATATATATATATATATATATATATATATATATTGCCTGCAATGACAACAAGCTCAGTCTGATGATGCTGTGACACACTGCCCCAGACCATGACAGACCCTCCACCTCCAAATTGATCCTGCTCCAGAGTACAGGCCTAGGTGTAATGCTTATTCCTTTGACAATAAACACGAATCCAACCATCACCCCTGGTGAGAGAAAACCGCGACTCGTGAAGAGCACTTTTTGCCAGTCCTGTCTGGTCCAGTGATGGTGGGTTTGTGCTCATAGGTGATGTTGTTGCCGGTGATGTCTGGCGTGGACCATGCCTTACAACAGACCTACAAGCCCTCAGTCCAGCCTTTCTCAGCCTATTGCGGACAGTCTGAGCACTGATGGAGGGATTGTGCGTTCCTGGTGTAACTTGGGCAGTTGTTGTTGCCATCATGTACCTGTCCCACAGGTGTGATGTTCAGATGTACCGATCCTGTGCAGGTGTTGTTACACGTGCCACTGCGAGGACGATCAGCTGTCCGTCCTGTCTTCCTGTAGTGTTGTCTTAGGCGTCTCACAGTACGGATATTGCAATTTATTGCCCTGGCCACATCTGCAGTCCTCATGCCTCCTTGCAGCATGCCTAAGGCACGTTCACGCAGATGAACAGGGACCCTGGGCATCTTTCTTTTGGTGTTTTTCAGAGTCAGTAGAGAGGCCTCTTTTGTGTCCTAAGTTTTCATAACTGTGACCTTAATTGCCAATCGTCTGTAAGCTGTTAGTGCCTTAACGACTGTTCCACAGGTGCATGTTCATTAATTGTTTATGGTTCAATGAACAAGAATGGGAAACAGTGTTTAAACCCTTTACAATGAATATCTGTTTAGTTATTCGGATTTTTACGAATTATCTTTGAAAGACATGGTCCTGAAAAAGGGACGTTTCTTTTTTTGCAGATTTTAGGATTTATTAAATAATAAAGCATTTGACCTCTCAATAAGGGCTTCATTCATAAAAAAGTTATACTTAAATCCAAACTGGTTCTCCAGCAGATTAGTGAGAATGGCTAACCCTATGATAAAGAATGACCTTTTCCATTTATTCAGATTACAACCTCTCACTATCGGTTATTTTGAAAATGAAATTAACAAGCCATAGAAAGTTGGTTTGTAATTTCAGTTTAATCCACCTGAAAAGACAGAGCAAATAATACAACAAATATTATGGTTCAACTCAAATATACTAATTGATAAAAAACATGAAATATATATATTTAAGTATAATCTTTGTAAATGATATCCTAAATAGGTGGTGGAGTTATGTCACACATGCAGCTAACACAAATATATGAAATGTCTGCTCTACCCAGAACTACGACCAACTAATTGCAGCATTACCACAAACATGGAAAAAGGCATGTGGAAGGGGGGAAAAGTAAGGAACTTGTCTGTCGGCACTGCAATAAAGACCAAAATTGGTTAAAGAAAATTGTGGTAAATGAAAAAGTATACAAGTTTAATTTAAGGACCAAAAAAATGGCAGCTGTGCCATATAGACTGCAAAATAGTTGGGAAGAGATTTTCGATGTTCCGATTCCAATGCCTATGGTTTATGAACCGATACACAAAACAACGCTGGACTTCAAAACTTCTATTTCAATTCTGATACAAAATTCTTTCAACCAATAGAACGATATACATATGAGGGATACAACCATCCCAGATCTGCAGATTTTGCTGCGAAGAGACAGAATCATGAGATCATTTGTTTTGGTACTGCCCATATGTAACTTGTTTTTGGTCACAGGTTCAGGAAAGGCTGAAGAATTGCAAAGAATATATGGCGGATTTGAAAGAATGCAGACAATTACATTGATGGAAGCCACAAAATACCTGCAAATTAAATTCTACAATGTGTGACTTAATAAATAATTACTGACAAATGGATCAACCAAATCAGGAAGGTGTAACCATGGCAGGGTCAGGTGGGACGATAAGAGATACAGGAGGGGTGATAGGAGGGACAGGAAGAGAGATAGGAAATACAAGAGGTGTGAGAGGAGAGACAAGCGGGGTAATAGGAGAGACAAAAGGGGTAATAGGAG
Organism: Salvelinus alpinus; assembly: GCF_045679555.1. Taxonomy (NCBI): domain Eukaryota; kingdom Metazoa; phylum Chordata; class Actinopteri; order Salmoniformes; family Salmonidae; genus Salvelinus; species Salvelinus alpinus. The sequence continues at coordinate 74,466,638 of NC_092091.1, forward strand.
AGATATTAACAAGGACGGGAAAGTGAGGAAGTTGATACATTTCGTAAATTGTTTCTGGTTCTGTCACGGCTGTTGAAAGATGAGGACCAAGGTGCAGCATGGTAAGCGTACATTTTCTTGATTTAATCAAAATGACGCCAAACAAAACAATAAACACTACAAAAGCAAACTGTGAAGCTCAAAGGCAAAGTGCCCTAAACAAAGTAAACTTCCCACAAACACAGGTGGGAAAAAGGGTACCTAAGTATGGTCCCCAATCAGAGACAACGATAGACAGCTGTCCCTGATTGAGAACCATACCCGGCCAAACACAAAGAAATAGAAATCATAGAAAACACAAAACATAGAATGCCCACCCCAACTCACGCCCTGACCAAACCAAAATAGAGACATAAAAAGGATCTCTAAGGTCAGGGTGTGACAGGTTCGTCCACAACTTGTTTCCTGCTTGTAGCAGGACGCGTTTAACCTTTCTGGCGCAGCCGTTCCGCTAGCTACCCACCTCGACAACATCCGGTGAAATTGCAGAGCGCCAAATTCAAAATACAATAAACGAATATTAAACATTCATGAAAATACAAGTGTCATACATGATTCTTTAGCTTAGAATCTTGGCAAACTAATCTCATCGGCGGATTTCAAAAAGGCTTTACGGCAAAAGCACAGAATTCGATTATCTGAGGTCAGCGCCCCACAACAGCATATTATCCAAACAAGCACAGGCGTCACAAAATCGAAAATAAAGACAAAATAAGTCACTTACCTTTGAAGATCTTCCTCTGATCGCAATCACAAGAGTCCCAGGAACACAATGAATTGTCATTTTGTTCGATAAAGTCCTTCTTTATATGCCTTATAGTCCATTTAGTAGGCGTCATTGAGTTCAGTAATCCACCCTTTCAGAATGCAGACATAGGAGTTCGAAAAGTTACCAGTAAAGTTTGTCCAAACAAATCAAACGACGTGTCTAATTCATTATTAGGTACTCTAATATCTAAATAAACAATAATATTTCATACGGAGCGAACTATTTTCAATAGTAAAGGAAAAGAACGCAGTGCGCTCCCTCGGCCACGCGCGCAATGAGACTAGCTTTGCCATAGAGCTCCCTGAGGATAAACAACTATTCCTCGTTGGTTTTTCTAAAAACAAGCCTGAAACCATGTATAAAGACTTGACATCTAGTGGAAGCCATAGGAACAGCATTTTGGGAGGCAGAAGTCTTTGTTTTCAACAGCTTAACCTTTGAATTGGCTGGCAGGTCAACAGAAATAAAATGTGTCCTCGGGTTTTCGCCTGTCAATCAGTTCTGTTATACCCACATACATCATTTTAACAGTTTTAGAAACTGTAGAGTGTTTTCTATCCAATACTACCATGCATATGCATATCCTAGCTCCTGCGCCTGAGTAACAGGTAGCTTACTTTGGGCAACTCAGTCATCCAAACTTCCGAATACTGTCCCCTATCCCTAACAAGTTTTAAAGGAATGTTCTATCTACCTATAAGTCACATGATTTTTTTAGATAATGTTTATATAGTGAGGGTTTGTAATGCAAGTCGAGATATCCTTGGATGAATGTCAACAAGATGCATGACCGACATTGTTAAAAGAACCACACATACCTAAACAAACATTGGGTGTATGACTTTTGGCTCTTTGCCACCTGGAACACAACAACGGTTACAGTACCACACCCTCCTCATAACCACCAGGAAACTAAGGCTTTAAGTAAATCTAAACATGTATCTTTCATTTACAATCTGTAAAAACTATGGGAATAGAAATGTTCAGAACTTTTGTGAAAAATCACAGCACAGTTGATAAATATACACAAATAGAAATCAAAGCTGGATGATGTTCAGAGACAGATGGGAGGGGTTGAGAGGAGCTGAAGGGTGGGACTAACAGTAACAAGATAGTCAAATATACTGTGTCAGTAAAGTGTATATAGTATGTGTAAGCTGGAAGCCTAAGTGTTGTTGTCCATTAGTTTACTCCAACTAGGGGAGGTGTGGAAGGGTCAGCGGAAAATATCAAAGTTAAAATATAATATATGTGGGGGATTTGTAATTACGCAGACAATTACATTGATGGAAGACACAATCTACCTGCAATATTAAAGCTCATCTACCAGAAACAAGAAAAGAAAACCCACCCTGTTACAAGCAGGAAACAAGTTATGGACGAACCAGAAATGTGGTCATGTCAACCCTGGATGATGCATGTGTGACTTGTTCACCTGTTTGGCACATTGGAACATTCCAACCTTTTAGTACATGAACAGGCAGAACAGGTTTAATAAGCAAAGCATAGTTCCATTGTTTTCAGGAAGGTGTTCCCATGGTGAAAGGAGGGACAGGAGGCAGACTACGGGCAAATATTCACTGTTCTCCGTCAGAGAAATGTGGCCTTAAAGTAGAGAAGAGGTAGACTGTCTATTACAAATTAAATTCTACAATGTGTGATATAATAAATAATTACTGACAAATGGAACAACCAAATCAGGAAGGTGTAACCATGGCAGGGACAGGTGGGATGATGAGTGACAGGAGGGGGGGCAGGAAGAGTGATAGGAGGGACAGGAAGGGTGATAGGAGAGACAGGAGGGGTGATAGGAGGAGTGATAGGAGGGGTGATAGGAGGGACAGGAGGGGTGATAGGAGGGACAGGAGGGGAGATAGTAGAGACAGTAGTGGTGATAGGAGGAGTGATAGGAGGGACAGGAAGGGTGACAGGAGGGACAGGAGGAGTGATAGGAGGGACAGGCGGGGTGACAGGAGAGACACGAGGGGTGATAGGAGGAGTGATAGGAGGGACAGGCGGGATGATAGGAGGGACAGGAGGGAAGATAGGAGTGACAATAGTGGTGAAAGAATGGATAGGAAGGGTGATAGGAGAGACAGGAGAGGAGATAAGAGGGACAGGAGGGGTGATATGAGGAACAGGAGAGGAGATAGGAGAGATAGTAGTGGTGATAGGAGGTAGAGGAGGGGAGATAGGGGAGCCAGGAGGGGTGATAGAGAGACAAGTGGGGTGATAGGAGAGACAGGAGGGGTGATAGGAGAGACAGGAGGGGTGATAGGAGAGACAAGAGGGGTGATAGGAGAGACAGGAGGGGTGATAGGAGGGGTGATAGGAGAGACAGGAGGGGTGATAGGAGAGACAAGAGGGGTAAAAGGAGAGACAGGAGGGGTGATAGGAGAGACAAGAGGGGTGAAAGGAGAGACAGGAGGGGTGATAGGAGAGACAAGAGGGGTAATAGGAGAGACAGGAGGGGTGATAGGAGAGACAAGTGGGGTGATAGGAGAGACAGGAGGGGTGATAGGAGAGACAAGAGGGGTGAAAGGAGGGACAGGAGGGATTTGTGAGACAATAACAAGGATGGGAGAGATAAGAGGAGGCGAAAGTGAGGAAGGTGATACACTTCGTAAAATGTTTCTGGTTCGTCCACAACTTTTTTCCTGTTTGTATCAGGACGCGTTTAAAGGAATGTTCTCTCTAACTATAAGTCACATTATTTTTTTTAGGTAATGCTTCGATTGTGAGGGTGTGTAATGCAAGTCGAGATGTCCTTGGACGAATTTTTCATATATTTTTTCCCCCCCCTTTATTTAACCAGGTAGGCCGGTTGAGAACAAGCACTCATTTACAACTGCGACCTGGCCAAGATAAAGCAAAGTAGTGCGACACAAACAACACAGAGTTACACATGGGATTAACAAATGTATGGTTAATAATACAATAGAAAAATATGAATATAGTGTGTGCAAATGAAGTAAGGAGGTAAGGCATTAAAAAGGCCAATAGTGGAAAAGTAATTACAATTTAGCAATTTACACTGGAGTGATATATGTGCAGATAAGGATGTGCAAGTGGCAATACTGGTGTGCAAAAGAACAGAAAAACAAAAACGAATATGTGGATGAGGTAGGAAGGTTTTTGGATGGGCTATTTACAGATGGACTGTGAACAGCTGCAGCGATCGGTAAGCTGCTCTACAAAGCATTACATGGGCTTGCTCCTACCTATCTTTACGATTTGGTCCTGCCATACATACATACACGTACGCTACGGTCACAAGACGCAGGCCTCCTTACTGTCCCTAGAATTTCTAAGCAAACAGCTAAGGCAGAGCTTTCTCCTATAGAGCTCAATTTATATGGAATGATCTGCCTATCCATGTGAGAGACGCAGTCTCGGTCTCAATCTTTAAGTCTTTATTGAAGACTCATCTCTTCAGTGGGTCCTATGATTGAGTGTAGTCTGGCCGAGGAGTGTGAAGGTGAACAAAAAGGCACTGGAGCAATGAAACACCCTTGCTGTCTCTGCCTGGCCGGTTCCCCTCTCTCCACTGAGATTCTCTGCCTCTAACCCTATTACAGGGGCTGAGTCACTGGCTTACTGGTGCTCTTCCATGCCGTCCCTAGGAGGGGTGCGTCACTTGGGTGGGTTGAGTCACTGATGTGATCTTCCTGTCCAGGTTGGCACCCCCCCTTGGGTTGTGCCGTGGCGGAAATCTTTGTGGGCTATACTCGGCCTTGTGTCAGGATGGTAAGTTGGTGGTTGAAGATATTCCTCTGGTGGGTTGGGGGCTGTGCTTGGCAAAGTGGGTGGGGATATATCCTGCGTGTTTGGGCCTGTTCGGGGGTATCGTGGGACAGGGACACAGTGTCTCCCTACCCCTCCTGTCTCAGCCTCCAGTATTTATTTATGCTGCATTAGTTTATGTGTAGGGGGGCCAGGGTCAGTCTGTTATATCTGGAGTATTTATCTTGTCTGGTGTCCTGTGTGAATTTAAGTATCCTCTCTCTCTCTCTCTCTCTCTCTCTCTCTCTCTTTCTCTCTCTCTCTCTCTCTCTCTCTCTCTCTCTCTCTCTCTCTCTCTCTCTCTCTCTCTCTCTCTCTCTCTCTCTCTCTTTCTCTCTCTCTCGGACCTGAGCCCTAGGACCATGCCTCAGGTGTACCTGGCCTGATGACATCTTGCTGTACCCAGTCCATCTGGCCCTGCTGCTGCTCCAGTTTCAACTGTTCTGCCTGTGGCTATGGAACCCTGACCTGTTCACCGGACGTGCTACCTGTCCCAGACCTGCTGTTTTCAACTCTCTAGAAACAGCAGGAGCGGTAGAGATACTCTGAATGATTAGCCAACTGACATTTACTCCTGAGGTGCTGACCTGTTGCACCCTCGACAACCACTGTGATTATTATTATTTGATCCTGCTGGTCATCTACGTATGAACATTTGAACATATTGGCCATGTTCTGTTATAATCTCCACCCGGCACAACCAGAAGAGGACTGGCCACCCCTCATAGCCTGGTTCCTCTCTAGGTTTCTTCCTAGGTTCTGGCCTTTCTAGGGAGTTTTTCCTAGCCACCGTGCTTCTACACCTGCATTGCTTGCTGTTTGGGGTTCTACAGCACTCTGTGACATCAGCTAATGTAAGAAGGGCTTTATAAATACATTTGATTTGATTTGATTTGCTCTGACAGCTGACGCTTAAAGTTAGTGAGGGAGATATAAGTCTCCAACTTAAGTGATTTTTGCAATTCGTTCCAGTCATTGGCAGCAGAGAACTGGAAGGGGGCCGAAGGAGGTGTTTGCTTTGGGGATGACCAATGAAATATACCTGCTGGAGTGCGTGCTGCAAATGGGTGTTGCTATGGTGACCAGTGAGCTGAGATAAGGCGGAGCTTTACCTAGCAAAGACTTACTGATGACCTGGAGCCAGTGGGTTTGGCGACGGATATGTAGCGAGGACCAGCCAACGAGAGCATACAGGTCACAGTGGTGGGTAGTATATGGAGCTTTGGTGACAAAACGGATGGCACTGTAATAGACTGCATCCAATTTGCTGAGTAGAGAGTTGGAGACTATTTTGTAAATGACATCGCCAAAGTCAAGGATCGGTAGGATAGTCAGTTTTACGAGGGTATGTTTGGCTACATGAGTGAAGGAGGCTTTGTTTGCGAAATAGCTGCATGAGAAGGCCTGCAAGACCGTGCAAAAAATGGGCAAAAATTGAGAGATTTTATTTAACATTGTCACATCCAAGATGATGGAGGTCAAATGTACACCTTCTATCTGAAACACCCACAATACGGTCACCCGTAATGACCATATTCCCAAGCATCTCCATGCAGTCCGACTTTGATTTTGTGCCACCAGGGTCACAATAATATACCCCCTCTCTGAATGTCCGAGTGTGACCCCCTACCCATGGGTTACTGCAGCTAGTGTTGCCAGCACTGCCACTGCTTGGGTGGGGGCAACCCACCGGAATCCCCACCGGCTAGGTACAAGGTCGTCAAGGTTCTCATTAGCAGCTTTGAGAATGTCCTTGTATATTATGCTCTCCCTTTAGGGGGCTTTGGCTTTGCAGGACCAACCCTGCCAAGCAGGCTCAGAATCTTGAAGAGGCAGTGCTGCTCTAGGTCTCTGACCGCATTTTGCCTGCATTCAGACCACTTACAGCAGGCCCATAAAACAGTTAGGGACTTCTCCTTAGTATCTGGGTCATTCAGGTGGGTGTCTAGGGTATAGGGCCATGGACCGTACCACTAAAATAGGATCATAAATAATTAGATATAATTTATTTAAAAAATGTAGTTCCCCATGATAGGACAATAAATAAATAAGACGTATAATTCATTATAAAAGTATATCCATCATCTGAACAACTGTAACGTCAGCCTTCCTCCTCTTCGTCTGAAGAGGAGGTGTAGCAGGGATCGGACCAAGACGCAGCGTAGCTCGTGTTCAACATGTTTTTAATAAACAAGACAAAACTGTGAACACTACAAATAACAAAATAACAAACGTGGCAAACCGAAACAGCCCTATCTGGTGCAGAGAAAACACAGAAACAGGAAACAACCACCCAAAAATCCCAACACAAAACAAGCCACCTATATATGATTCCCAATCAGAGACAACACAAAACATCTGCCTCTGATTGAGAACCATATTAGGCCAAACATAGAAACAGACAAACTAGACACACAACATAGAATGCCCACCCAGCTCACGTCCTGACCAACACTAAAACAAGCAAAACACACAAGAACTATGGTCAAAACGTGACAACAACATTGGAAGCCCTCTCTTGCAGGACACGTTTAAAGGAATGTTCTCTCTAAGTATAAGACGTGATTTTTTTTAGAGGGTTTGTAATGCAAGTTGAGATGTCCTTGGATGAATGTCAACAAGATGCATGACCGATGTTGTTAAAAGACCCACACATACAGTGGGGCAAAAAAGTATTTAGTCAGCCACCAATTGTGCAAGTTCTCCCACTTAAAAAGATGAGAGAGGCCTGTAATTTTCATCATAGGTACACTTCAACTATGACAGACAAAATGAGGGAAAAAAAATGCAGAAAATCACATTGTAGGATTTTTAATGAATTTATTTGCAAATTATGGTGGAAAATAAGTATTTGGTCAATAACAAAATTTTATCTCAATACTTTTTTATATACCCTTTGTTGGCAATGACAGAGGTCAAACGTTTTCTGTAAGTCTTCACCAGCTTTTCACACACTGTTGCTTGTATTTTGGCCAATTCCTCCATGCAGATCTCCTCTAGAGCAGTGATGTTTTGGGGCTGTTGCTGGGCAACACGGACTTTCAACTCCCTCCAAAGATTTTCTATGGGGTTGAGATCTGGAGACTGGCTAGGCCACTCCAGGACCTTGAAATGCTTCTTACGAAGCCACTCCTTCGTTGCCCGGGCGATGTGTTTGGGATCATTGTCATGCTGAAAGACCCAGCCACGTTTCATCTTCAATGCCCTTTCTGATGAAGGAGGTTTTCACTCAAAATCTCACGATACATGGCCCCATTCATTCTTTCCTTTACACGGATCAGTCGTCCTGGTCCCTTTGAAGAAAAACAGCCCCAAAGCATGATGTTTCCACCCCCATGCTTCACAGTAGGTATGGTGTTCTTTGGATGCAACTCAGCATTCTTTGTCCTCCAAACACGACGAGTTGAGTTTTTACCAAGAAGTTCTATTTTGGTTTCATCTGACCATATGACATTCTCCCAATCTTCTTCTGGATCATCCAAATGCTCTCTAGCAAACTTCAGACGGGCCTGGACATGTACTGGCTTAAGCAGGGGGACACGTCTGGCACTGCAGGATTTGAGTCCCTGGCGGCGAAGTGTGTTACTGATGGTAGGCTTTGTTACTTTGGTCCCAGCTCTCTGCAGGTCATTCACTAGGTCCCCCCGTTCTGGGATTTTTGCTCACCGTTCTTGTGATCATTTTGACCCCACGGGGTGAGATCTTGCGTGGAGCCCCAGATCGAGGGAGATTATCAGTGGTCTTGTATGTCTTCCATTTCCTAATAATTGCTCCCACAGTTGATTTCTTCCAACCAAGCTGCTTACCTATTGCAGATTCAGTCTTCCCAGCCTGGTGCAGGTCTAAAATTTTGTTTCTGGTGTCCTTTGACAGCTCTTTGGTCTTGGCCATAGTGGAGTTTGGAGTGTGACTGTTTGAGGTTGTGGACAGGTGTCTTTTATTTATTTTATTTTATTTAACCTTTATTTAACCAGGTAGGCAAATTGAGAACACGTTCTCATTTACAATTGCGACCTGGCCAAGATAAAGCAAAGCAGTTCGACACATACAACAACACATAGTTACACATGGAGTAAAACAAACATATAGTCAATAATACAGTGAAAAAAAAATAAGTCTATATACAATGTGAGCAAGTGAGGTGAGATAAGGGAGGTGAAGGCAAACAAATATATGTATAAATAAATAAAAATATAAAAGGCCATGGAGGCGAAGTGAGTACAACACAGCAAGTAAAATAAAAACTAAAAAAACACTGGAATGGTTGGTTTGCAGTGGAAGAAAGTGCAAAGTAGAGACAGAAATAATGGGGTGCAAAGGAGCAAAATAAATTAATAAATAAATACAGTAGGTAAAGAGGTAGTTGTTTGGGCTAAATTGTAGATGGGTTATGTACAGGTGCAGTAATCTATGAGCTGCTCTGACAGCTGGTGCTTAAAGCTAGTGAGGGAGATAGGTGTTTCCAGTTTCAGAGATTTTTGTAGTTCGTTCCAGTCATTGGCAGCAGAGAACTGGAAGGAGAGGCGTCCAAAGGAAGAATTGGTTTTGGGGGTGACTAGAGAGATATACCTGCTGGAGCGCGTGCTACAGGTAGGTGCTGCTATGGTGACCAGCGAGCTGAGATAAGGGGGGACTTTACCTAGCAGGGTCTTGTAGATGACCTGGAACCAGTGGGTTTGGCGACGAGTATGAAGCGAGGGCCAGCCAACGAGAGTGTACAGGTCGCAGTGGTGGGTAGTATATGGGGCTTTGGTGACAAAACGGATGGCACTGTGATAGACTGCATCCAATTTATTGAGTAGGGTTTTGGAGGCTATTTTGTAAATGACATCACCGAAGTCGAGGATTGGTAGGATGGTCAGTTTTACAAGGGTATGTTTGGCAGCATGAGTAAAGGATGCTTTGTTGCGGAATAGGAAGCCAATTCTAGATTTGACTTTGGATTGGAGATGTTTGATGTGAGTCTGGAAGGAGAGTTTACAGTCTAACCAGACACCTAGGTATTTGTAGTTGTCCACATATTCTAAGTCAGAGCCGTCCAAAGTAGTGATGTTGGACAGGCGGGCAGGAGCAGGCAGCGATCGGTTGAAGAGCATGCATTTGGTTTTACTTGTATTTAAGAGCAGTTGGAGGCCACGGAAGGAGAGTTGTATGGCATTGAAGCTCGCCTGGAGGGTTGTTAACACAGTGTCAAAAGAAGGGCCAGAAGTATACAGAATAGTGTCGTCTGCGTAGAGGTGGATCAGGGAATCACCAGCAGCAAGAGCGACATCATTGATGTAAACAGAGAAGAGAGTCGGTCCAAGAATTGAACCCTGTGGCACCCCCATAGAGACTGCCAGAGGCCCGGACAACAGACCCTCCGATTTGACACACTGAACTCGATCAGAGAAGTAGTTGGTGAACCAGGCGAGGCAATCATTAGAGAAACCAAGGCTGTCGAGTCTGCCAATGAGGATGTGGTGATTGACAGAGTCAAAGGCCTTGGCCAGGTCAATGAATACGGCTGCACAGTATTGTTTCCTATCGATGGCGGTTACGATATCGTTTATGACCTTGAGCGTGGCTGAGGTGCACCCATGACCAGCTCTGAAACCAGATTGCATTGCGGAGAAGGTGTGGTGGGATTCGAAATGGTCGGTAATCTGTTTGTTGACTTGGCTTTCGAAGACCTTAGAAAGGCAAGGTAGGATAGATATAGGTCTGTAGCAGTTAGGGTCAAGGGTGTCCCCCCCTTTGAAGAGGGGGATAACCGCAGCTGCTTTCCAATCTTTGGGGATCTCAGACGACACGAAAGAGAGGTTGAAGAGGCTAGTAATAGGGGTGGCAACAATTTCAGCAGATAGTTTTAGAAAGAAAGGGTCCAGATTATCTAGCCCGGCTGATTTGTAAGGGTCCAGATTTTGCAGCTCATTTAGAACATCAGCTGACTGTATTTGGGAGAAAGAGAAATGGGGAAGGCTTGGGCGAGTAGCAGAGGGGAGGGCAGTGCTGTTGTCCGGGTTAGGGGTAGCCAGGTGGAAAGCATGGCCAGCCGTAGAAAAATGCTTATTGAAATTCTCAATTATAGTGGATTTGTCGGTGGTGACAGTGTTTCCTATCTTCAGAGCGGTTGGAAGCTGGGATGAGGTATTCTTATTCTCCATGGACTTTACGGTGTCCCAGAACTTTTTTGAATTTGTGTTGCAGGAAGCAAATTTCTGCTTGAAAAAGCTAGCCTTGGCTGTTCTAACTGCCTGTGTATATTGGTTTCTGGCTTCCCTGAAAAGTTGCATATCACGGGGGCTGTTCGATGCTAATGCAGAACGCCATAGGATGTTTTTCTGTTGGTTAAGGGCAGTCAGGTCAGGAGAGAACCAAGGGCTATATCTGTTCCTGGTTCTAAATTTCTTGAATGGGGCATGCTTATTCAAGATGGTGAGGAAGGCATTTTTAAAAAAATGACCAGGCATCCTCTACTGACGGGATGAGATCAATATCCTTCCAGGATACCCCGGCCAGGTCGATTAGAAAGGCCTGCTCGCTGAAGTGTTTCAGGGAGCGTTTGACAGTGATGAGTGGAGGTCGTTTGACCGCTGACCCATTACGGATGCAGGCAATGAGGCAGTGATCGCTGAGATCTTGGTTGAAAACAGCAGAGGTGTATTTGGAGGGCAAGTTTGTTAGGATGATATCTATGAGGGTACCCGTGTTTACGGAATTGGGGTGGTACCTGGTAGGTTCATTGATAATTTGTGTGAGATTGAGGGCATCAAGCTTAGATTGTAGGGTGGCTGGGGTGTTGAGCATGTTCAAATTTAGGTCGCCTAGCAGCACGAGCTCTGAAGATAGATGGGGGGCAATCAGTTCACATATAGTGTCCAGAGCACAGCTGGGGGCAGAGGGTGGTCTATAGCAGGCGGCAACGGTGAGAGACTTGTTTTTAGAGAGGTGGATTTTTAAAAGTAGAAGTTCAAATTGTTTGGGAACAGACCTGGATAGTATAACAGAACTCTGCAGGCAGTCTTTGCAGTAGATTGCAACACCGCCCCCTTTGGCCGTTCTATCTTGTCTGAAAATCTTGTAATTGGGGATGAAAATGTCTGAATTTTTGGTGGTCTTTCTAAGCCAGGATTCAGACACGGCTAAAACATCCGGGTTGGCAGAGTGTGCTAAAGCAGTGAACAAAACAAACTTAGGGAGGAGGCTTCTAATGTTAACATGCATGAAGCCAAGGCTATTACGGTTACAGAAGTCATCAAAAGAGAGCGCCTGGGGAATAGGAGTGGAGCTAGGCACTGCAGGGCCTGGATTCACCTCTACATCACCAGAGGAACAGAGGAGGAGTAGGATAAGGGTACGGCTAAAAGCTATGAGAATTGGTCGCCTAGAGCTACTAGAGCAGAGAGTAAAAGGAAGTTTCTGGGGGCGATAAAATAGTTTAAAGGAATAATGTACAGACAAAGGTATGGTAGGATGTGAATACAGTGGAGGTAAACCTAGGTATTGAGTGATGATGAGAGAGATATTGTCTCTAGAAACATCATTGAAACCAGGTGATGTCATCGCATATGTGGGTGGTGGAACTGAGAGGTTGGATATGGTATAGAGAGCAGGGCTAGAATCTCTACAGTGAAATAAGCCAATAAACACTAACCAGAACAGCAATGGACAAGGCATATTTACATTAAGGAGAGGCATGCTAATCGAGTGATCAATAAGGGTCCAGTGAGTAGAGGTTGGTTGGGGTCGTGGCGATCCAGACAGCTGGCCGGGTATATGGCTATCGGTAGCAGCATAGGATGGAGGTCTGTTTGTAGATACCTCGTGCGTTTCCGTCGGTAGGTTAGTGGGGTTCCGTGTAGTGGGGTTCCGTGTGGTAGAGGGGATCAATCCAAATTGGCAAAATAGATATAGTGACCCAAGGAAAAATATACTGATACTTTTACTTTTATACTGATAACAAGTTCAAACAGGTGCCATTAATACAGGTAACGAGTGGAGGACAGAGGAGCCTCTTAAAGAAGAAGTTACAGGTCTGTGAGAGCCAGAAATCTTGCTTGTTTGTAGGTGACCAAATACTTATTTTCCACCATAATTTGCAAATAAATTCATTAATAATCCTACAATGTGATTTTCTGCATTTTTTTTTCTCATTTTGTCTGTCATAGTTGAAGTGTACCTATGATGAAAATTACAGGCCTCTCTCATCTTTTTAAGTGGGAGAAGTTGCACAATTTGTGGCTGACTAAATACTTTTTTGCCCCACTGTACCTAAACAAACATTGGGTGTATGACTTTTGGTTCAGAACTTTTGTGAAACATCACAGCACAGTTGATAAATATATGCAAATAGAAATCAAAGCTGGGTGATGTTCAGCGATAGATGGGAGGGGTTGAGAGGAGCTGAAGGGTGGGACTAACAGTAACAAGATTGTCAAATATACTGTGTATGTATATAGTATGTATAAGCTGGAAACCTAAGTGTTGTAAGTAGAAGCCTAAGTGTTGTTGTCCATTAGTTTACTCCAGTTTGGGGAGGTGTGGAAGGGGCAGCGGAAAATAACAAAGGAAAAAATGTAATACATATATTTTACATATTTACAAAAAATACATGGGGGATTTGTAATCTAGCAGACAATTACATTGATGGAAGCCACAATCTACCTGCAATATTAGAGCTTATCTACCAGAAACAAGAAAAGAAAAAACGCACGCTGTTACAAGCAGGAAACAAGTTATGGACGAACCAGAAATGTGGTCATGTCAACCCTGGATGATGCATGTGTGACTTGTTCACCTGTTTGGCACATTGGAACATTCTAACCTTTTAGGACATGAACAGGCAGAACAGGTTTTATAAGCAAAGCATAGTTCCATTGTTTTCAGGAAGGTGTTACCATGGTGATAGGTGTGACAGGAGGCAGACTCAGGGCAAATATCCAATGTTCTCCATCTGAGAAATATGCCCTTAAAATAGTGGAGTGGTAGACTGTCTATTACAAATTAAAAACTACAATGTCTGACTTAATAAATAATTACTGACATGGATCAACCAAATCAGGAAAGTGTAAGCATGGCAGGGACAGGTGGGATGATAAGAGAGACATGAACGGGGGCAGGAGGAGTGATAGGAGGGACAAGAGGGGTGATAGGAGGGACAGGATGGGTGATAGGAGGGACAGGAGGGGAGATTGTAGGGACAGGAGGGAAGATAGGAGAGAAAGGAAGGGTGATAGGAGGGACAAGAAGGGTGATAGGAGGGACAGGAGGGAAGATAGGAGGGGCAGGAGGGATGATAGGAGGGACAGGAATGGTGATAGGAGGGACAAGAGGGGTGATCGGAGAGATAATAACAAGTAGGGGAAAGTGAGGAAGGTGATACACTTCGTAAAATGTTTATGGTTCGTCCACAACTTGTTTCCTGCTTGTAGCAGCACGCGTTTAAAGGAATGTTCTCTCTAACTATAAGTCACATTATATTTTTTAGATAATGTTTCTATTGAGAGGGTGTGTAATGCAAGTCGAGATGTCCTTGGATGAATGTCAAAAAGATGTATAACCGACGTTGTGTCAGGTTGTGGGCCACTGGTGCATGGAATCGGGCGCAGAAGAGCAGAGATGAGTGCACAAGGTATTTATTCCACGAACAGCACCAGTATAAAACAAATACTAAAGGTGCGCGAAATTACCTATCACTCGTAAATAACGGGCTAATAACGAACCCGGCAAACAAAACCAGCCAACAAGTAACGACCTGAACATATATACAAACACGCACACAAACATGGGGGAAACAGAGGGTTAAATAAGGAACATGTAATTGGGGTATTGAAACCAGGTGTGTAGAAAACAAAGACAAACAAATGGAAAATAAAAAGTGGATTGGCGATGGCTAAATGGCCGGTGATGTCGACCGCCGCTCAAACAAGGAGAGGGACCGACTTCGGGGGAAGTCGTGACTTAAAAGACCCACACATACCTAAACAAACATTGAGTGGATGACTATTGGTTCGGAACTTTTGTGAAACATCACAGCACAGTTGAAAAATGTATGTCAAATGGACAAGAGGGGTGATGGGAGAGACAAGAGGGGTGATAGGAGGGACAGGTGGGGTGATAGGAGGGACAGGAGGGGTGATAGGAAGGACAGGAATGGTGATAGGAGGGACAGGAAGGGTGATAGGAGGGACAGGTGGGGTGATAAGAGAGACAGGAGGGATGATAGTAGGGGTGATAGGAGGGACAGGAAGGGTGATTTGAGGGACAGGAAGGGTGATAAGAGGGACAGGAAGGGTGATAGGAGGGACAGGAGGGGTGATTTGAGGGACAGGAAGGGTGATAGGAGGGACAGGAGGGGTGATAAGAGAGACAGGAGGGATGATAGTAGGGGTGATAGGAGGGACAGGAAGGGTGATTTGAGGGACAGGAAGGGTGATTTGATGGACAGGAAGGGTGATAGGAGGGACAGGCAGGGTGATTTGAGGGACAGGAGGGGTGATAAGAGGGACAGGAAGGGTGATAGGAGGGACATGAGGGGTGATAAGAGGGACAGGAGTGATAGGAGAGATAATAACAAAGATGGGAAAGTGTTTCCTGCTTGTAGCAGGACGCGTTTAAAGGAATGTTCTCTCTAACTATAAGTCACATGATTTTTTTAGATAATGTTTATATAGTGAGGGTTTGTAATGCAAGTTGAGATGTCCTTGGATGAATGTCAACAAGATGCATGACCGACATTGTTAAAAGAACCACACATACCTAAACAAACATTGGGTGTATGACTTTTGTCTCTTTGCTACCTGGAACACAACAATGGTTTCAGTACCACACCCTCCTCATAACCACCAGGAAACTAAGGCTTTAACTTAATCTAAACATGTATCTTTCATTTGCAATCTGTAAAAACTATGGGAATAGAAATGTTCAGAACTTTTGTGAAACATCACAGCACAGTTGATAAATATATGCAAATAGAAATCAAAGCTGGATGATGTTCAGAGACAGATGGGAGGGGTTGAGAGGAGCTGAAGGGTGGGACTAAAAATAACAAGATAGTCAAATATACTGTGTCAGTAAAGTGTATATAGTATGTGTAAGCTGGAAGCCTAAGTGTTGTTGTCCATTAGTTTACTCCAGTTTGGGGAGGTGTGGAAGGGTCAGCGGAAAATAACAAAGGAAAAAATGTAATACATATATTATACATATTTACAATAAAATACATGGGGGATTTGTAATCTAGCAGACTATTACATTGATGGAAGCCACAATCTACCTGCAATATTAGAGCTCATCTACCAGAAACAAGAATAGAAAACCCACCCTGTTACAAGCAGGAAACAAGTTATGGACGAACCAGAAATGTGGTCATGTCAACCCTGGATGATGCATGTGTGACTTGTTCATCTGTTTGGCACATTGGAACATTCCAGTCTTTTAGGACATGAACAGGCAGAACTGGTTTAATAAGCAAAGCATAGTTCCATTGTTTTCAGTAAGGTGTTCCCATGGTGAAAGGAGGGACAGGAGGCAGACTAAGGGCAAATATTCAATGTTCTCCATCTGAGTAAAATGCCCTTAAAATAGTGGAGTGGTAGACTGTCTATTACAAATTAAAAACTACAATGTCTGACTTAATAAATAATTACTGACATGGATCAACCAAATCAGGAAGGTGTAACCATGGCAGGATGATAAGAGAGACAGGAGGGGTGATAGGAGGGGCAGGAGGGATGATAGGAGGGACAGGAAGGGTGATAGGAGGGACAAGAGGGGTGATGTGAGAGACAGCAAGGGTGATAGGAGGGACAGGAGGGGTGATGGGAGGGACAGGAAGGGTGATAGGAGGGACAGGAGGGAAGATAGGTGGAACAGGAGGGGTGATGGAAGAGACAGGAATGGTGATAGGAGGGACTAGAGGGATGATAGGAGAGACAAGAGGGGTGATAGGAGAGATAATAACAAGGAGGGGAAAGTGAGGAAGGTGATACACTTCGTAATGTGTTTCTGGTTCGTCCACAACTTGTTTCCTGCTTGTAGCAGGACGCGTTTAAAGGAATGTTCTCTCTAACTATTTCACATGATTTGTTTTAGAAAATGTTTATATAGTGAGGGTTTGTAATGCAAGTCGAGATGTCCTTGGATGAATGTCAACAAGATGCATGACCAACTTTGTTAAAAAACCAACACATACCTAAACAAACATTGGGTGTATGACTTTTGGTTCAGAACTTTTGTGAAACATCACAGCACAGTTGAAAAATGTATGTCAAATGGACAAGAGGTGTAATGGGAGAGACAAGAGGGGTGATAGGAGGGACAGGTGGGGTGATAGGAGGGACAGTAAGGGTGATAGGAGGGACAGGTGGGGTGATAAGAGAGACAGGAGGGGTGATAGTAGGGGTGATCAGAGGGACAGGAAGGGTGATAGGAGGGACAAGAGGGGTGATTTGAAGGACAGGTGGAGTGATAATCGAGACAGGAGGTGTGATAGTAGGGGTGATCGGAGGGACAGGAAGGGTGATAGGAGGGACAGGAAGGGTGATAGGAGGGACAGGAAGGGTGATAGGAGGGACAGGAGGGATGATAGGAGAGATAATAACAAGGAGGGGAAAGTGAGGAAGGTGATACACTTCGTAATGTTTCTGGTTCGTCCACAACTTGTTTCCTGCTTGTAACAGGACGCGTTTAAAGGAATGTTCTCTCTAACTATAAGTCACATAATTTTTTTTAGATAATGTTTATTTAGTGAGGGTTTGTAATGCAAGTCGAGATGTCCTTGGATGAATGTCAACAAGATGCATGACTGACATTGTTAAAAGACCCACACATACCTAAACAAACATTGGGTGTATGACTTTTGGCTCTTTGCCACCTGGAACACAACAATGATTTCAGTACCACATCCTCCTCACAACCACCAGGAAAGTAAGGCTTTAAGTAAATCTAAACATGTATCTTTCATTTACAATCTGTAAAAAATATGGGAATAGAAATGTTCAGAACCTTTGTGAAAAATCACAGCACAGTTGATAAATATATGCAAATAGAAATCAAAGCTGGATGATGTTCAGAGACAGATGGGAGGGGTTGAGAGGAGCTGAACGGTGGGACTAAAAATAACAAGATTATCAAATATACTGTGTCAGTAAAGTGTATATAGTATGTATAGGCTGGAAGCCTAAGTGTTGTTGTCCATTAGTTTACTCCAACTAGGGGAGGGGTGTAAACCCAGTACAAAGTAAATTCACACTCACATAACCACGGTTCAATGACCTTAAAGGTGCATTCAGCTGACTGAGAAAACAACTTACGCAACACATTCATTTTTTCAAGACGCCAACAAATGTGTTGTTTTTTTCTCATTCTGCTTTGTGTTACCAAGGACACAGATTTTATAACGTGACTAACTGCCAAGAGAATACATAAGTGTGTCTCTGGTATGGCATTCCTGACAGACACCATGGCCTTACAGTATAAAAAAACACTGAGGAATGTAGTGACCTACTGTCTAACACCTGACATATCTACTCATCTACACTCCAAATCCTGGTAAATAACCTGTATAGTCTACTTTATGTAGCCTTCAAGAGGGATATGTTGGTCACATTCACATTCTTCACTTTATTGAGTGCTTGCATGTCTTCTGTTTGACACCAAATTATATCTGGTACATTGTCCTGTCTTTATACAGTATACTGTATATTCTGGTAATGGGAAACATGTGTAGTTTTCACTTTTGGTTCCTTGACAAAAGCATATTTAAAAATAGAATATGATGATGAAGGGGTGAGGTTTGAATATAAAGGGCAGCATTTTCTGTGAGCACTGATGGTCTGTGAGAAGCTGATGATTATTTAGTCAGATTTAATGTGTAAATAGTGGGATTGCCCCCAATGCAATCAGCAAGTTGTTATAATCCAAACATATTTATTTAAAATGCTCTGTTTCTTTATAAAAAGGGGGTTTTGATATTTCGCTGTGGATAAGTGTCTTCTTACGGAGACAAGTAAGAGTTGTTTTGAAGCCATGCATTTATACACGTGTCTTGTTTTACTTTGTATAAAATAATAAAATGCAGTAGGACAGGATCTTTCTACATGTGTCTCCGTCCATGATAATATATCACAGTCTCAAGGTTAATGAATGAACAGGTTATAGAGCAAACATCGCAATTATCACAACACATAGGTTTAAATCTGCTGTTTGGGGGGGGGGGGGGGTTCTTTCCTAGTGATTTTACCCACACCACTACACATACAGTACAAACTCCAGTCAGCCACACTGGAATTGAATAAAACCGACACCATCTCAGCTTCTGTGTGTATTTTTTGTAAAGCTGATATTTACTATGGTTTGGGTTTGGACAGACAGAAATTATACAAGTGTAACAGAGTGTAAATGTTTAATAAAGTGTTTAATACATTTTTAAATGAAGAAGACACAAACCATTAAAGCAATATTTTGCCAGCATCAATACAATGTCCATGAAAATAAGCAGCCATTGTTTACTGTACATTTTACAACACCTGATGGATGCAACAAAAACAAGTGGTCAAGTTGAGTTTTCAGTGACCCTTTACTTTACAGTGCCATGAAATAGTTCTGAATTTAATATTAACTATTTGCTCTTAGATAGTCATTCATCAAGCTCCCAAGGAGGGAATGGGAGATGTATTATGTATACTGTAAAGGGGAGTCATGCTGTAGTTCATGTCTTATGTAGGCTGACAGGCAGAAACAAATGCCGTCATTCAGGGAAATATAACATTCTTGACTCTCAAAATGTGCAAAACCCAAGTCAATATTCATCACTAAGAGTCACAAGCAAAACCTTTGTTCATCCTGTAAGTAGTTAAGCTAAAGGACATTTCTGAACATCCTGTCCTGTAAATTGTGAGAGGAGATAAGAGTTAATGTCTGGGGTTCTCTGTCTTGGCTGAAGAGCTTGGCAGCCCTCCAGTGTTACCAGGTAGAATGTCTTCTTTTTCCCCCTTTTTCCAGCCAGGCCAACCTTCACCCTTTGCCAGTTCTTCAAGAATTCTTTCTACTTTTTTCATGGTTTAATTTTGAGTGCCCTCTAGTGGCTGTAATAATATGGTTAATCCCCTTAATTTGCCACGGTAATTTGCCACAGTTTTAAAAACACTTTGCATTGTACAGTCTACAATCAGCTTCATGGTTCTATGTCTCTCATTGTAAACACAGTTGTTATTTCAGAAAGTTGGCTATTGCAGACATAAGCCTATGCCATATTATTGACTGTTTAAGAGTATTATCAAGGCAGGATTGCAGTTGCAGCTTTAGAAATAATGTATTGATAACTCAAACATCATGTTTTGGTCAAGTCAAGTCAAATACTTTATATACCATTTAGAAGTATTCATATTACTGTAGGTCTATTATATACAACACATTCAGTATTATGTCAAGAAAGAGAATAACAGAAAAACAGTTACTTATTCTGTGACTGAAAATGCTGTAAATATCAAATGTAGTGTTACATGTCATTTTATTTTGGTGTTCAGTTCCTTATATCCACATTGAATTTCACAGCCATTTTGTCTGTGGTTAAAGAAGAAAGACAACAATCTATTTTACATACCAAGTTATTTCAATGTATTAAATGAATGATGAACTGCCTATTCTTTGTGGCAGTTATACTGTCACAACATTTTTTTACCCCAAAAGGTTATTTGAGGAACCATTAAAGGGGGTTATTTGAAGAACTTCGGGGTTCCCCCATAGCTTAAATTTGAAGAACCCCTAATAGATCTTCCAGGAATCTTTTTTTTTGTGTAGTGCCATCTGGATGATGTGGCACGCAACCATTGGTTGATGCAATGCAACGCCTGAGCATTTAGTCAGACAGGAACTCAACCATGCTCTCTGCTGCATGATAAAACGTAGCTTTCTAGTCAGTCAGGGAATTTCTGGTAAATTATGTTCTCTGCTACAGCCAAGGAGAGATTTTCTCCTGTATTTGCTTTGCATGGATAAAAGACAATGGGCGCGTTCCAGTGGATCACTTTTGTCAAGTCGGCCTTTAAGTGTGTTGAATAATGGTGATAGAAATTGCCCAACTTGCGACTACATGACAACTGCATGAACTTTACAAAAACCATGAGATCAAAGGTCATAAAGTTTTGTCTGTAGTCACAGATTAACCATTACACATATATTATATTTAACTAGACAAGTCAGTTAAGAACAAATTCTTATTTACAATGACAGCTTACCCCGGCCAAACACGGACGATGCTGGGCCAATTGTGTGCCGCACTATGAGACTCCCAATCACGGCCGGTTGTGATACAGCCTGGAATCGAAACAAGGTCTGTAGTGACGCCTCTAGCACTGAGATGCAGTGCCTTAGACCACTGCGTCACTCAGGATTCCCTTGCCCAGATACTCCAGCTGCTCTAACAATGGAAAGAAATGTATTCAAAAATAGAAGGCAGTCGGGAGGAGGCAAGATCAGGTGGGACCATTCCAGCCAATGACAGGACAGACACACGTGTGAACACCAGACACAACTCCTATATAAAGTGTTTTTTCTCAAAGTTCCTGGGATGTCACGTGTCCTACTTATATCAGTACACTCCTAACAACCTTATCATTACAAAACGTCTAGTCGATCAAATACGCCAAAGTAGCAAATAAGCCATTCCATTTTTTGTTGACTAAACTCAACACTCTCATTGACCTCCATACAAACATTCCTCGCTTGGTGAGCAACATTTTTTTTAAAGCCACTGTCACGAGAATTTCTAGTTCCAATGATATTAACTCAAAACTCACTATATACTTTGACCAATTCCCCGGTTAATAGAAGAATTGGACAAAGTCCCAGAAGTCTGCAAAGGTAAGTTCTTTATTCAGAGAGCTCTAAAAATCATACCATGGACATTTGGTTGGGTGGGGAGACCTCTTTCCCTGTTATCAGTTTCACAGTGGTCACAAGTTGTCTGCCACAGTTCCTTGTCTGTTAACAGTTCCTCTTTTCCTATGCACATACATTCAAGCCATTTATACAGTGACAGGGTGGAATACTGTTAGTTATTGTCTGAACATTACTTTAAACGTATAAATCATTTAGTCATTATCTTACTATTACCTTAAACATATAAATCATATGAATTACTATAACAGCCACCTGCTGGAGAAGACAGATTTTGGGCCAGTTAACCGTCTCTTCACCTCTTCCTCTCTGCTGCAGTCGATTGCAAGTTTGTGCAGTTGCTCTTCATCAACTTCATCTTGCAACCAGCGCCTGCATTGTGGGAGTCTTCAATCATGTTGTGTTTTTTTTCGACCCACGCAAACGTGACCAAAGAAGTGACTCAAACAGGAACCAACTTTGCCATGATTCATGTATACCGTGGATATTATGTACAAATGATTGAGATATTTGAGGCTCTCTCACCAATTGATAGTACTGCCATGTTGATCTGAGCCTTGCTGGTGGAAAACCACAACAGTGTCCAACTGTCAGCTGTTGCAGATGCACCTCCCCAGACTTTACTCCTCAACTTTCATCTGCAGTCGGTTGCTTCAGCCTTACCTCAAACAAGCCCAATATAGAGAGGGTTATGTAGAATAGCCTAGTAAACCATTCTTTCTACAGAAAGCTGCAGAGCTGTAGAATAAAGTGGACTGGTCCATATTGGTGTGAGACATACTTAATTGGCACAGCATAGGCTGATATACATCATACAAATATATATATTTTTTATATATATTTTTATATTGAGAGATCAAATAAAAAGGTATACAAATTCTATACGTGAATGAAATTCTCTTTCACCACTTGAATTCTTTCCAAATACTGTTTCAACAGAGAGTACATGATATTACATGCAGTTTTACATTATACTGTTCGAATCAGAGGAGGCTGGTGGGAGAAGCTATAGGAGGGCGGGCTCTTTGTAATGGTTGGAATCAATGGAATGGAACCAAACACAAGGAGACAATGTTTAACTCTGTTCCATTGATTCCATTCCAGCCATTACAATGAGCCCTTCCTCCTATAGCTCCTATCAGCCTCCTCTGGTTCAGATGTATTATGAATGGTTAAAGCCCCCATGCAGGCTTTTTAATTGTATTTTTAAATCATCACTGTATGTCTAATAAATCACTGTGTGTATTTATTTAATGAAAATAAAAATGTTTTTAATCATTTATTTTCCTGAGCCTCTTTTTGCCATTTCCGTACACAGTCCTGACTGGAGGATAGAATTGTCTAAACTCTAGTAATCTCGGTTACCCAGAAGTAAAATTCCCGTGAAAGTTGTCACTTCCCATTTCACTTCTGGGGGAAATGAGGGTAACAATTGATTTCCGTTGTGTGAAGGAAGGAAGCAAAGTTCCCTCCCTTGCAAAAGGAAACTCAGCCAAATCCCGTCTGCTAATTTCACCCGTGTTTACGATCCGTGTGGACACACACTCAAAGTGGTTTTGATAGTACAGACTGGGATATGTTCCGGGATTCATCCGATAACATTGAGGAGTTTACCACAACAGTCACTGGCTTCATCGAAAAGTGCATACAAAATATCATCCCCACAGTGACTATAAGAACATCCCAACCAGAAACCATGGATTACAGGCAACGTCCGTGCTGGGCTAAAGGCTAGAGCTGTCGCTTACAATGAACAGGACACAGACGCATAGAAGGAATCCCGCTACGACCTCCAACGAGACATCAAGCATGCAAAGGGACAATATAGGAGGAAGGTGGAATGATATGACACTGTCTACGGTGCTCGTCGTATGTGGCGGGGCTTGCAGACAATAACGTATTACAAAGGGAAACCCAGCCATGAGCTGCCCATTGACGCATAACTCCCAAATGAACTAAATGCCTTTAATGCTTGCTTCGAAGAATGCAGTGCCTTCGGAAAGTATTCAGACCCCTTGACTTTTATCCACATCTTGTTACGTTACAGTCTTATTTTAAAATGGATTAAATAAATAAAAATCCTCAGCAATCTACACACAATACCCCATAATGATGAAGTGAAAAAAGGCAGGAAAGCCTTTCCGGATGACTGTGATCTCACTCTCCGTGACCAATGTGAGCAAAACATTTAAACAGGTTAACAATCACAAGGAACACCAGGGCGTGTTCTCAAAGCATGCTCAGACAAGCTGGCAGGTGTCTTCAGATTCATTTTCAATCCCTCCTTGTCCCAGTCTGTAATCCCAGCATATTTCAAACTAACCACCATTGTCCCTGTTCCAAGGAGCTCCAAGCTAACATGTCTAAAGTGTATTAATGACTATCGCCCTGTAGCACTCACATCTGTAACTATGAAGTGCTTTGAAAGGCTGGTCATGACATACAGTATTTGGTAGCATTGCCTTTAAATTGTTTAACTTGGTTCAAATGTTTTGGGTAGCCTTCCACAAGCTTCCTACAATAAGTTGGGTGAATTTTGGCCCATTCTTCCTGACAGAGCTGGTGTAACTGAGTCAGGTTTGTAGGCCTCCATGCTCGCACACACTTTTTCAGTTCTGCCCACAGATTTTCTATAGGATTGAGGTCAGGGCTTTGTGATGGCCACTCCAATACCTTGACTTTGTTGTCCTTAAGCCATTTTGCCACAACTTTGGAAGTATGCTTGGGGTCATTGTCCATTTGGAAGACCCATTTGCGACCAAGCTTTAACTTCCTGACTGATGTCTTGAGATGGTGCTTCAATATATCTACATACTTTTCCTGCCTCATGATGCCATCTATTTTGTGAAGTGCACCAGTCCCTCCTGCAGCAAAGCACCCCCACAACATGACGCTGCCACCCCCATGATTCACGGTAGGGATGGTGTTCTTTGGCTTGCAAGCCTCCCCCTTTTTCCTTCAAACATTACGATGGTCATTTTGGCCAACAGTTCTATTTTTGTTTCATCACACCAGAGGACATTTCTCCAAAATGTACGATCTTTGTCCCCATGTGCAGTTGCAAACCATAGTCTGGCTTTTTATGGCGGTTTTGGAGCAGTGGCTTCTTCCTTGCTGAGCGGCCTTTCAGGTTATGTCGATATAGGACTCAATTTACTGTGGATACCGATACTTTTGTACCTGTTTCCTCCAGCATCTTCACAAGGTCCTTTGTTTGTTGTTCTGGGATTGATTTGCACTTTTCGCACCAAAGTACGTTCATCTCTAGGAGACAGAACGCGTCTCCTTCCTGAGCGGTATGACGACTGCGTGGTCCCATGGTGTTTATACTTGCGTACTATTGTTTGTACAGATGGACGTGGTACCTTCAGGTGTTTGGAAACTGCTCCCAAGGATGAACCAGACTTGTGGAGGTCTACAATTTATTTTCTGAGGTCTTGGCTGATTTCTTTTGATTTTCCCATGATGTCAAGCAAAGAGGCACTGAGTTTGAAGGTAGGCCTTGAAATACATCCACAGCTACACCTCCAATTGACTCAAATTATGTCAATTAGCCTATCAGAATCTTCTAAACCAATGACATCATTTTCTGGAATTTCCCAAGCTGTTTAAAAGCACAGTCAACTTAGTGTATGTAAACTTCTGACCCACTGGAATTGTAATACAATAAATTATAAGTGAAATATTCTGTCTGTAAACAATAGTTGAAAAATGACTTGTGTAATGCACAAAGTAGATGTCCTAACCGACTTGCGAAAACTATAGTTTGTTAACAAGAAATTTGTGGAGTGGTTGAAAAACTAGTTTTAATGACTCCAACCTAAGTCTATGTAAACTTCCGACTTCAACTGTATACCAGAAGCTGGAATCACAGTCTGATTTTATCCAGCAAATGCGACCCGCTTGCTTACAGCTGCACTACGGTCTGCACTAGGGTCGGACAGACTTGCTGTGTAGATTAAGATATGGCTTGAAAACATTACCTAAATCCAAGGATGAGAAATACATTGTTCCATTTTCCCATCTTCTTCGTGTGAGCAGTTTACTATCACTGTTATTCTTTGTTTTCTGCTTTGCATTTTGTATGGAAATTGGTTAATAAACAAAGTTGTTATTATCAGGAGACTGAAAAGATTTGGCATGGGACCCCAGATCCTCAAAAGTTTCTACAGCTGCACCATCGAGAGCGTCCTGACCGGTTGCATCACTGCCTGGTATAGCAACTGCTCTGCATCTAACCATAAGGCGCTACAGAGGGTAGTGCGAACGGCCCAGTACATCACTGAGGCCAAGCTTCCTGCCAGCCAGGACCTATATAATAGGTGGTGTCAGAGGAACGGCCATAAAATTGTCAGAGACTCCAGTCACCCATGTTATAGACTAGTCGTCTAGTACCAAAAGGCTCCTCAACAGCTTCTACCCCCAAGCAGCCTTCGCCCCCACCTACATGTACAGATTACCTCAACTAGCCTGTACCCCTGCACACTGACTCGGTACCGGTGCCCCCTGTATATAGCCTCGTTATTGTTATTCTTATTGTGTTACTTTTTATTATTACTTTTTATTTTAGTCTACTTGGTAAATATTTTCTTCTTCTTGAACAGCACTGTTGGTTAAGGACTTGTAAGTTAGCATTTCACGGTAAAGTCTACACTTGTTGTATTCGGCACATGTGGCAAGTAAAGTTTGATTTGATTTGATTTATTATCAGTATTGTCATTTGAACTATTATTATTCACATTGCAGGGCTTTCAATACCCAACCAATATAGCAAATGAGGCCACTTGAGTTGTGATGTGTTGCAGAACAATGTGTGAAACTAACAAGTGGAAAAGGATTTCAGTAAATGTATGACGGCAAAGAGAAAGCCTATGGGTATGTCATGGGGTGGGCACTTAAGAGATCCTATATAAAACAAGTGGGAAGACCCACTCTCACACTGTGTCTCTTTAGTATCCTTACAGGAGTATAGAAACGACTACTACTACTACTATTACTATTATTACTACTACTACTACTGCTACTCCTACTACTAGTGCTCTCACACAGGGCTTGAGACTGACAGATCTTCACTCCAAACATGAACAGCAAAGTGTATCTGTCTGGTGAGTAGCCTTTGGTGTACAAAGATGGAAACTGAACTAAATTATTTGAAATAGAAAGGTATAGGTGATGTTTTTTCTAATGTGCTTTTTCCTTTAAAGTATATGTATAATAATACAGCAGTGGGGAGCATTTATTTAATGTTACCCCACACTTCAGTTAGGTGGAACCTTTGTGTGGGTCTTTTAACAATGTTGGTCAGGCATCTTGTTGACATTCATCCAAGGACACCTCGACTTGCATTACACACCCTCACTGTATAAATATTTTCTCATGAAATCATGTGATTTCACATCTCCTGTCCCTGCCATTATCTATCCTGTCCCTGCCACCGGCCCTCCGTCTTACCGATCACCCCTCCTGTCTCTCCTATCACCCCTCCTGTCTCTCATCTCACCCCCCCTGTCTCTCCTCTCACCCTTCCTATCTCTCCTATCACCCCTTCGGTCTCTCCTATCACCCCTTCGGTCTCTTATGTCACCTCTCCTGTCTCTCCTCTCACCTCTCCTGTCTCTCCCATCACCCCTCCTGTCCCCTATCCTGTCTCTCCTATCACCCCTCCTGTCTCTCCCATCACCCCTCCTGTCCATCCTGTCCCTCATCCTGTCTCTCCTGTCACCTCTCCCGTCCTTGCCATTGGTAGACCTTCCTGAAAACAATGGCACAATACTTAGCTTAAACCTGTTCTGCCAGTTCATGTCTTTAAAGATTAGAATGTTCCAATGTGGTTAGCCAAAAAGATGACAAGATAATTGACAGAGTAATTTTGTAGGCTTAATATCAAACAGACATGCCACATTTCTGGTTCGTCCACAACTTGTTTCCTGCTTGTAGAAGGGCACGGTTGCAGGAATCCTTTTCTCTAACTATAAGTCACATGATTTCATGAGAAAATATTTCTGCAGTGAGGGTATGCAATGCAAGTCAAGGTGTCCTTGGATGCATGTCAACAAATGCATAAATGCGTCCTGGTTCGAGCAACAATTAATTCAAAAACAAAGAAATACAGCAAAAGATTATTAAATAATATTTCTGCAATGAATGTACTATATTTTGTGAGCGAGTCAGAGAGAAGGCAGAAAAATTATTTGACAAGAAAAATATGATTGTTTTTTACAGGCTGTGCCTCACAATAATATTCCAGAGGCAGAGAGACTGTTGGCATTGTGTCATCCTTAGTTTGGGCAGCCATGTTAGGTTTTGGCTGCCATTTTACTGTAAATGACCATACTGCAAAAAATTATCTTGTTGTTAGCTTTTTGCATAATGCGTGATACAGCCTACAAAAACTTGATTGATTAATTATGTATCCTTTGAATACTACATGATATATAATATAATATATTTGTCATGTTATACACTTCATAAAAACTTCCATAAAGACATTATAAATGCGTATAAATGGTTGATTCATTATTATACATTTAATAATAATGTGCAAGTATTGTACAATCGAGGTGCGTAAAGCTGTTAGAGACTTACCCAGAAAGCCTCACAGCTGTTATCACTGCCAAAGGTGATTCTAACATGTAATGACTCAAAAGCATTCCGCTACACTCGCAATAACATCTGCTAACCATGTGTATGTGACCAATAAAATAAATACAATTTGATTTGGGTGCGAATACTTATGTAAATGAGATCTCTCTGTATTTCATTTTCAATAAATTAGAAAACAATTGTAGAAACATGTTTTCACTTTGTCATTATGGGGTATTGTGTGTAGATGGGTGAGTAAAAACATATATTTAATCCATTTTGAATTCAGGCTGTAACACAACAAAATGTGGAGTAAGTCAAAGGGTATGAATACTTTCTCAAGGCAATGCAACTTATAAATGCCTCGTGAGCTTATTTCAACTGTCGTACCCCATCAGAACCAAAAATATAAACTTGTCATCGCTCTGTCTATGAATTTGAGAACAGTTACATTTCTCCAGGCCCGTTCAGCTCTTTGCCAAAACAGAGGCGAGATGTCCGCTTTGTTATGGATTCTTTCAGGCATGAACTGGTATGTTCAGATTGAATTAAAACAACGTTTCATGGTGGTTATTGGGAGGGTGTGCGGAACAGTAACCATTGTTGTGTTTCAGGTGGCAGAGAGCCAGTAGTCAAACACTCACTGTTTGTTTAGGGCATAACCGTCTCTCATCACACAGACACTTCAGTTAAATGGAACCTTTGTGTGGGTCTTTTCACAATGTTGGTCAGCCATCTTGTTGACATTCATCCAAGGGCACCTCAACTTGCATTACACACCCTCACTGTAGAAATATTTTCTCATGAAATCATGTGATTTCACATCTCCTGTCCCTGCCATTATCTATCCTGTCCCTGCCACCGGTCCCTCCTATCACCCCCCCTGTCTCTCCTATCACCCCTCCTGTCCCACATATCACCCATCCAGTCTTACCTATCACCCCTCCCGTCTCTCCCTTCACCCCTCTAGTCTCTCATATCACCCCTCCTGTCCCACATATCACCCATCCAGTCTTACCTATCACCCCTCTAGTCTCTCCTATCACCTCTCCTGTCTTTCCTATCATCCCTCCTGTCTCTCCTGTCACCCCTCTCCCTACTCTCCTATCACCTCTCCCGTCCCTCCTATCACATCTCCTGTCCCTCCTATCACCCCTCCCGTCCCTCCTATCAACCCTCCCGTCCCTCCTATCACCCCTCCTGTCCCTCTCCCATCACCCTTCCTGTCTGTCCTATCACCGTTCCTGTCTCTCCTATCAACACTCCTGTCCCTCCTGTCTCTCATATTGTCTCTCCTATCGCCCCTCCTACCACTCCGGTCTCTCATATCATCCCTCTTACCACTCCTGTCTCTCCTATCACCACTCTCATCTCTCCTATCACCTCTACCGTCTTTCCTATCACCTCTCCCTACTCTCTTATCACCTCTCCCATCCCTCCTATCACCCCTCCCGTACCTCCTATCACCCCTGCCCTCCATTCCTATCACCCCTCCCGTCCCTCCTATCACCCCTCCTGTCTCTCTCCCACCACTCTTCCTGTCTCTACTATCACTGGTCCTGTCTCTCCTGTCACTGTTCCTGTCTCTCCTATCAACACTCCTGTCCCTCCTGTCTCTCATGTTGTCTCTCGTATCACCGCTCCCATCTCTCCTATCACCCCTCTCGTCTATCACCCCTCCTACCCCTCTCGTCTCTACGAACACCCCTCTCATCTCTCCTATCGACACTCCTGTCCCTCCTGTCTCTCATATTGTCTCTCCTATCACCCCTACCGTCTCTCCTATCACCCCTACCGTCTCTCCTATCACCCATACCGTCCCTCCTATCACCCCTACCGTCTCTCCTATCACCCCTACCATCTCTCCTATCACCCCTACCGTCTCTCCTATCACCCCTACCGTCTCTAATTTCACCCCTACCGTCTCTCCTATCACCCCTACCGTCTCTCCTATCACCCATACCGTCCCTCCTATCACCCCTACCGTCCCTCCTATCACCCCTCCTGTCTCTACTATCACCCCTACCGTCTCTCCTATCACCCATACCATCCCTCCTACCACCCTCCTGTCTCTCCTATCACCCCTACCGTCTCTCCTATCACCCATACCGTCCCTCCTATCACCCCTCCTGTCTCTACTATCACACCTCCTGTCCCTTCTATCACCCCTCCTATCTCTCTCATCATCCCACCCATTTCTCTTTCCACCCCTCCTGTCCCTGCCTTAGGTTTACATTCCTGAAAACAATAGCAGGATACTTTGCTCAAACCACTGCCAGTTCTTGTACTTAAAGATTAGTGTTCCATTGTGGTTAGACAAAATTATTACTAGATAATTGACAGTGTCAAACAGATCCTAGATCAGCACTTCTCCTCTGAGACGTGATAAACACGGGCCCTGAGTTGAGTCTGCTAATGCAGCACATTCTTTAGATTTGACATACAGTTTGCATATTCCACAACAACAACAGGGAAAGTGAAAGATGAAAAGAGGAACGTATGGTGAAAGAAAAGGAGAAGTGGAAGAGTGGTCAGGATTATAAGGTCTCCTCCTGACACTCCACTGTGGTACCATGTGACTTATTTGAAGTCATATACAATTTATTTTAAACAGATGATCTTTCTTGACCTACAGAAGGCCCCACAAGGCCTTACAATACGCTAGCTATTGACCCTACAAAAGGCTAACTAGCATCCCTACAATAGGCTAGCTCGTGAGCCTACAATAGGCTAGCTAGCAACCCCACAACAGACTAGCCATATAGGGGCATTTTTTCTATCAGTGTGGATAGTTATTTTTATTTTTTTTTGGTGGGAACTTCACACGTGTGCTTTTGCTTGTTCTTTGAGGTCTAGGCCAAGTTACTGTGAAAGCACTCTGTTAGGCCAATCCTCTGAAAAGGGCTAAGTCTCAATCAGTTATTTCTGGGATTCCTCGCATCCTATCTCCTCTCCTCTTTGTCAACCCTATTAGAAGAGAAGGTCAAGGTCCCTCCACTTGGAACATATTATCCAATGAGTTTTGTGAAGGGGGCAAGGAGAGAGGATGCGAGGACTGAAGGAAAGATTAATTGAGACAGAGCTAAGATCTCCACAGTTTCAGAGATTTAAAAGGGAAATTCAATTAAAACATAATATGATCGAATATGAAGGGGGAAGAAAAACTTCCACGTAGTGTATTATGACAGCAACAACAAACGGTATATTTAAAGTGTCTTAGTACAACAGAATATACACATACATACCAGTATCTATAGTCATTAACTCTCATTATCTTAGCACAACCGATTGCACATGACATCTACCTACATGAACTATTACACAACTCTATAGCTCTACTCTATTCCACAGGAGGAGAGAAAGCTCAGATCCTTAGATCAGCCTTTCTTAAAGTATGGGTCGTGAAGTGTCAGAGTAAATGTATCATTATTTCATTGATTACTGGAATTGATTTGTCCAAGTACAACTGAGCTCACTGTTCAGTGCGCTCTCTGCTTAGCAACTGTCTCTGCTTAGCAACGCTCTCTGCTTAGCAATGGTCTCTGCTTAGCAACGGTCTCTGCTTAGCAACGGTCTCTGCTCAGTTTAGCAGCTGCGCGTGTGGGAGATGCTCGTGTGTTTCGCGGGTTAGCGGACCCACAAGCTGCAGCGCTGTGGTTCAGCAGCAGATGATGCGCTGTCAGCCACTGACTTGTCATTCCCACTCGTCATCAAGTCCTGACTGAGCTCAATCGTCATGAAACGCAAATACAGCCATGAGTTTCTCTCTCTTGGTTTCATACAATCTTTGAGGAATAACGAGGCGCGCCCACAATGTGTTTTGTGCGGGGAAGTGCTGAGTAATGAGTCTCTCAAAACGAACAAGTTAATATAATGACACGTCCTGACCAAACATCCACAGAAATAAGGGAGTACTCTCTCATAGTAGTAGATGTGAGTTTCTCTTTCAAACAATCCCCTGGGCTTGTACACACCTAATAGTTAACGTTAGCCAAAGCATGCTAGCTAGCTACTGATAGTGCAACCGTAAGTATCAATACAGATGAAGATGAAAAATGATCAGACCTACTGTACATCTTACTGTAGAAATTATTTGATCATTTTTCATCTGTACTGTTAATTAGGGTTGCACTATCAAAAACAGAACCTGTGTTTGTGTGTTTGTGTGTGTGTGTGTGTGTGTGTGTGTACTGTTAATCATCTGTGTGATGTGATCGATCAGTTTATTCGCATTCAGAATTAAAATGATTTATTGTATTTTAACAGCAACAGTTCAAGCCTAGACAGATATGAGTGTTTTTAATGGAGAAAAATAAACATGAATAAATATTTATATGGGTATTGAAATTCATTGTTATCTGTTTTTGTTTATATTGAATTTGTTTTAGGCATAAGGGCAATGAAATGTACCAATATTTACACATAGCTGTATATTTTCATAACCTTGGGTCCCAAATAACATAGAATTTCTAATTTGGGTCCAAGGCTGAAAAAGTTTAAGAACCCCTGCTTAGATACAGGGACAGAGTCAAAGGTGGCCCTCTGGTGGTTGTAGTACTAACTACAGGTACAGCTGTAGTGTTGGTGACAGAGACCTGGGTGGATGTAGTACTAACTACAGGTACAGCTGTAGTGTTGGTGACAGAGACCTGGGTGGATGTAGTACTAACTACAGGTACAGCTGTAGTGTTGGTGACAGAGACCTGGGTGGATGTAGTACTAACTACAGGTACAACTGTAGTGTTGGTGACAGAGACCTGGGTGGATGTAGTACTAACTACAGGTACAGTTATAGTGTAGTGACAGAGACCTGGGTGGATGTAGTACTAACTACAGGTACAGCTGTAGTGTTGCTGACAGAGACCTGGGTGGATGTAGTACTAACTACAGGTACAGCTGTAGTGTTGGTGACAGAGACCTGGGTGGCTGTAGTACTAACTACAGGTACAGCTCTAGTGTTGCTGACAGAGACCTGGGTGGATGTAGTACTAACTACAGGTACAGCTGTAGTGTTGGTGACAGAGACCTGGGTGGATGTAGTACTAACTACAGGTACAGCTGTAGTGTTGGTGACAGAGACCTGGGTGGCTGTAGTACTAACTACAGGTACAGCTGTAGTGTTGGTGACAGAGACCTGGGTGGCTGTAGTACTAACTACAGGTACAGCTGTAGTGTTGGTGACAGAGACCTGGGTGGATGTAGTACTAACTTCAGGTACATCTGTAGTGTTGGTGACAGAGACCTGGGTGGATGTAGTACTAACTACAGGTACAGCTGTAGTGTTGGTGACAGAGACCTGGGTGGATGTAGTACTAACTACAGGTACAGCTGTAGTGTTGGTGACAGAGACCTGGGTGGATGTAGAAGAACAGTTTTGTACAGAAATGATCAAACTCAAGTTACAAATGCTGGTAAACACTAAAATACATTCAAATACAGTCAGCAAATAAATCGCAGCACCCCAATCCTCCAAACTACTTCCTGCGGAACCGGTTGATTGAGACTCAGCAGAAAAACAGATATCTCTAGTTTAAACTGACAGGTTTAGATATTTTTATTATGTTCATTAGATTCTGCGGGGCTGTATTACTAGTATTATGTCTATTGTAAAGGGGAGTCATGCTGTAGTTCAAGTCTTATGTACAATACAGAAATACATGCCTTCATTCAGGAAAATATTACATTCTTGACTCTCAAAATGTGCAATACCCAAGTGCATCTATGTGGTTGTCACTAAGAGTCACAAGCAAAATCTTTGTTCATCCTGTAAGTAGTTAAGCTAAAGGACATTTCTGAACATCCTGTCCTGTAAATTGTGAGAGGAGATAAGAGTTCATGTCTGGTGTTCTCTGTCTTGGCTGAAGAGCTTGGCTGCCCTCCAGTGTTACCAGGTAGAATGTCTTCTTTTTCCCCCTTTTTCCAGCCAGGCCAACTTTCACCCTTTGCCAGTTCTTCAAGAATTCTTTCTACTTTTTTCATGGTTTCATTTTGAGTGCCTTCTAGGGGCTGTAATACTATGGTTAATCCCCTTAATTTGCCACGGTAAATGGCCATGGTTAGTTTTAAAAACACTTTGCATTGTACAGTCTACAATATTGAAAACAATATTGAAAACGTAACGTACTTCTGTCAAGTCGGCCTTTTAATGTGTTGCATAATGCGGAAAAAATTTGTGCCTACATGACAACTGCATAAACTTTACCAAAAACATGTGATCAAAGGTGATGGAGTTTTGACTGCAGTCACAGATTATCCATTATATTGACCAGATACCCCAGTGGCTTTAACAATGGAAAGAAATGTCTTCAAAAATAGAAAGGAGTCAGGAGGCAAGCTCAGGTGGGACCATTCTAACCAATCAGAAGACAGACACACGTCTGAACAACAGGCACAACTCTGATATAAAATGTTTTTCTCAAAGTTACCAGGATGTCACGTGTCCTACTTATATCAGTACACTCCTAACAACCTAAGCATTACGAAACTCAAATAAGCCACAGGTAGCAAATACGCCTTCATTTTTTGTGAACCAAATTCAACACTCTTTCATTGACCTCCATACAAACATTCCTCGCTTGGTGAGTGAAAAAAATAACAAAAAGCCACCTGCTGGAGAAGACAGATTTTGGGCCCAGTTATCCCTCTCTTCACCTCTTCCTCTCTGCTGCAGTCCACTGGAAGTTTGTGCTGTTGCTCTTCATCAACATCGTCTTGAAGCCAGCGCCTGCATTGTGGGAGGCTTCAGTCATGTTGTTTTTTTATTCCACCCACCAAACATGACCAAAGTGACTGAAACAGGAACCAACTTTTCCATGATTCATGTATACAGTGGATACGTACAAATGAACGTGATATTTGAGTCTCTTTCACCAGTTGATAGTACACTGTACACACATACAGTATATTTACAGTTTGTTAGTGTGTGATACATATGGAGATGTTTATTTCTACATTACAAAGACACCTTGTATGAAGAATGGAAACACTCGACTTTCCTCTGCAGTCGGTTACTTCAGCCTTACCCTCAAACAAGACCAACATAGAGAGGGACATGTAGAATAGCCTAGTAAACCCTTCTATCTACAGAAAGCTGTAGAGCTGGACAATACAGTGAACTGGTCCATACTGTAAATAAATAAAAATTACATTTGTACATGTGAATGAAATGTTCTTTCCACCCTTTGAATCCTTTCCAAATATTGTTTCAAACAGAGGGTGCATGACTTACATAAACTATCACGTTATACTGTTCAAATCAGAGGAGGCTGGTGGGAGGAGCTATAGGAGAACGGGCTCATTGTAATGGTTGAAATAGAATCAATGGAATGTTACCAAACACGTAAAACACATGAAAACAACGTGTTTAACCTTTTTCCATTGATTCCATTCCAGCCACTACAATGAGCCCGTACTCCTATAGCTCCTCCCATCAGCCTCCAGACAGACACACAGTAACACCTCCCTTCACTTCATCTTGCCCTAATCGTTCATTTCATCTCTCACACACACTCATATGCTCTCTCTCTCCTTTCTCTCTCATAGAACTGTCTGGTGCGCTGTGAGAATGGTGTGTTCACTGCAGTAGTGGGAGACTTTAGTCTGGCAGAAAAGATTCCAGACTACAGGTTAGTACTGTGAGAAGATTCCAGACTACAGGTTAGTGCTGTGAGATGATTCCAGACTACAGGTTAGTGCTGTGAGAAGATTCCAGACTACAGGTTAGTGGTGTGAGAAGATTCCAGACTACAGGTTAGTGCTGTGAGATGATTCCAGACTACAGGTTAGTGCTGTGAGAAGATTCCAGACTACAGGTTAGTGCTGTGAGAAGATTCCAGACTACAGGTTAGTGCTGTGAGAAGATTCCAGACTACAGGTTACATTACATTTACATTTAAGTAATTTAGCAGACGCTCTTATCCGAGCGACTTACAAATTGGAAAGTTCATACATATTCATCCTGGTCCCCCCATGGGGAATGAACCCACAACCCTGGCGTTGCAAGCGCCATGCTCTACCAACTGAGCCACACGGGACCGTGTGGTTAGTACTGTTAGTACTGTGAGAAGATTCCAGACTACAGGTTAGTACTGTGAGAAGATTCCAGACTACAGGTTAGTGCTGTGAGAAGATTCCAGACTACAGGTTAGTGCTGTGAGAAGATTCCAGACTACAGGTTAGTGCTGTGAGAAGATTCCAGACTACAGGTTAATGCTGTGAGAAGATTCCAGACTACAGGTTAGTGCTGTGAGAAGATTCCAGACTACAGGTTAATGCTGTGAGAAGATTCCAGACTACAGGTTAGTGCTGTGAGAAGATTCCAGACTACAGGTTAGTGCTGTGAGAAGATTCCAGACTACAGGTTAGTGCTGTGAGAAGATTCCAGACTACATGTTAGTACTGTGAGAAGATTCCAGACTACAGGTTAGTGCTATGAGAAGATTCCAGACTACAGGTTAGTGCTGTGAGATGATTCCAGACTACAGGTTAGTACTGTGAGAAGATTCCAGACTACAGGTTAGTGCTGTGAGAAGATTCCAGACTACAGGTTAGTGCTGTGAGAAGTTTCCAGACTACAGGTTAGTACTGTGAGAAGATTCCAGACTACAGGTTAGTGCTGTGAGAAGATTCCAGACTACAGGTTAGTTCTGTGAGAAGATTCCAGACTACAGGTTAGTGCTGTGAGAAGATTCCAGACTACAGGTTAGTGCTGTGAGAAGATTCCAGACTACAGGTTAGTACTGTGAGAAGATTCCAGACTACAGGTTAGTGCTGTGAGAAGATTCCAGACTACAGGTTAGTGCTGTGAGATGATTCCAGACTACAGGTTAGTGCTGTGAGAAGATTCCAGACTACAGGTTAGTGCTGTGAGAAGATTCCAGACTACAGGTTAGTGCTGTGAGAAGATTCCAGACTACAGGTTAGTGCTGTGAGAAGATTCCAGACTACAGGTTAGTGCTGTGAGAAGATTCCAGACTACAGGTTAGTGCTGTGAGAAGATTCCAGACTACAGGTTAGTGCTGTGAGAAGTTTCCAGACTACAGGTTAGTGCTGTGAGAAGATTCCAGACTACAGGTTAGTGCTGTGAGAAGATTCCAGACTACAGGTTAGTGCTGTGAGAAGATTCCATACTACAGGTTAGTACTGTGAGAAGATTCCAGACTACAGGTTAGTGCTGTGAGAAGATTCCAGACTACAGGTTAGTGCTGTGAGAAGATTCCAGACTACATGTTAGTACTGTGAGAAGATTCCAGACTACAGGTTAGTGCTGTGAGAAGATTCCAGACTACAGGTTAGTGCTGTGAGATGATTCCAGACTACAGGTTAGTACTGTGAGAAGATTCCAGACTACAGGTTAGTGCTGTGAGAAGATTCCAGACTACAGGTTAGTGCTGTGAGAAGTTTCCAGACTACAGGTTAGTGCTGTGAGAAAGTTCTCCAGATTACAGGAAGACTATATGACTCGCTCCCCATATTCCCATCATGACTGCACATATAGCCTTAAATACATCATACATTGTATTCTGTTTTTCTCTCCTGAAAAATCAATGTTCTATAAGAATGAGTTTTTTTCCTCTCCTCCAGTGACGGGGCTGATCAGCAGCCTCTGGCTGTGGTGGGCTCCCCCTACTGGATGGCCCCGGAGGTGCTGAGAGGAGAGCTCTATGATGAAAAGATACTAACAGTACTCTACTGTTTCCTGGCTGTTATCGCACTGGTCCGAGTGCATAATAAGAGGAAGCAAACACAGTAATGCAATACAATAGTACTATGCTATAATGCAATCTGGAAGGACAACTGTTCCATGTTCCTGCTGTGTTTTTCTGGGTGTGTCTAGTGGGTCTTGCTAATATGTATATTTCTAGCAAATGACCAGACTCTTTCAAGGTGTATTATTGTGAATATGCCAAGAGAGATGTTATTGATCAGATGTGATTGGCTGACTCTGACCCCTAGGTGGATGTGTTTGCTTATGGAATCATCCTGTGTGAGTTCATCGCCCAGATAGAGGCTGATCCGGACTTCCTTTCTTCCTGAGGTACACACACACACACACACACACACACACACACACACACACACACACACACACACACACACACACACACACACACACACACACACACACACACACACACACACACACACACACACACACACACACACACACACACACACACACACACACACACACACACACACACACACACACACACACACACACAACCCCAGTTAATGACATGCACACAGTTAACCAATGTTTTTCCGTTTTACACGATCACACAACCCTAAATCAAGGCTTTACTACTATCACACAACAAACGGACAGTGTATGAACAAACCCTTAACCCAACCCTTTCACCACCACTGCACAACCCCAGTAGGTCTACTATCAAATAGCACCATAGAATATTTTTTTCCACTTTGACCCAGAAAAGAAGTACCCTCCTTTCCCTTATTGAACATAATCACATGTAACTGCTGTGGAGGACTTGAGTACTGAATCAATCTAGTACATTGTAGAGGTTCCATTCTTGTTTTAATGTTTAATGAGTAGAACTCTATCACAGTGTGTGTCTCCATTGAGTAAATACTGTGTAGAAATACAACATGTAAATATTTTAAACCTAGTCAGACAAACTGATTTACAGCTAGTCGGCTACATTAAAAGATGATGATGATGGTTTTCTGTGTGTGCAGGACTTTGGGCTAGACGTTGGTTGCCTTTGAGAACCTGGTCGGTGACTATCGGACACCATTCCTCAACCTTGCAGTCCTCTGCTCTAATTTAAAATACAATAACAGACAGACTGACAGACAGACATAATTGCATGCATCCATGACTCTGTGTACATACTTACTGTAAATGCATAGATTGACAACCTCAAAGCCTTGACCTTCACCTCTCCCACCGCTGCCAGTCCCTCCCCTGCACCCCCGAGCTGGGGCGAACCCTCGCCCCCCTCCTCCGGGACCCCGACCTGCAGAGCTTGGGGAAAGACGAGGAAGAAGAGGTGGAGGATGAAAGGAGAAGGGAGGGATGGTGGAGGATGAAAGGTGGAAGGATAAAGGAGGGATGGTGGAGGATGAAAGGAGGAAGGATAAAGGAGGGATGGTGAGGATGAAAGGAGGAAGGTTAAAGGAGGGATGGTGGAGGATGAAAAGAAGAAGGATAAAGGAGGGATGGTGGAGGATGAAAGGAGGAAGGATAAGGGAGGGATGGTGGAGGATGAAAGGAGGAAGGAGAAGGAGAAGGGAGGGTGGAGGATGAAAGGAGGAAGGATAAAGGAGGGATGGTGGAGGATGAAATGAGGAAGGATAAAGGAGGGATGGTGGAGGATGAAAGGAGGAAGGAGAAGGGAGGGATGGTGGAAGATGAAAGGAGTAAGGATAAAGGACGGATGGTGAAGGATGAAAGGAGTAAGGATAAAGGAGGGATGGTGGAGGATCAAAGGAGGAAGGATAAAGGAGGGATGGTGGAGGATGAAAGGAGGAAGGATAAAGGAGGGATGGTGGAGGATGAAAGGAGGAAGGAGAAGGGAGGGATTGTGGAGGATGAAAGGAGGAAGGAGAAGGGAGGGATGGTGGAGGATGAAAGGAGGAAGGAGAAGGGAGGGATGGTGGAGGATGAAAGGAGGGAGGATAAAGGAGGGATGGTGGAGGATGAAATGAGGAAGGATAAAGGAGGGATGGTGGAGGATGAAAGGAGGAAGGATAAGGGAGGGATGGTGGAGGATGAAAGGAGGAAGGAAAAGGGAGGGATGGTGGAGGATGAAAGGAGGAAGGAGAAGGGAGGGATGGTGGAGGATGAAAGGAGGAAGGAGAAGTGAGGGATGGTGGAGGATGAAAGGAGGAAGGATAAAGGAGGGATGGTGGAGGATGAAAGGAGGAAGGAGAAGGAGGGATAATGGAGGATGAAAGGAGGAAGGATAAAGGAGGGATGGTGGAGGATGAAAGGAGGAAGGAGAAGGGAGGGATGGTGAGGGATGAAAGGAGGAAGGATAAAGGAGGGATGGTGGAGGACATGTCAGATGATTCAGGGCTGCTTCTGGACCTGGACATGGTGTCTCTGGAAGAGGAAGAGGAAGAGGAGGAAGCTTTTTCTCTGGGGGAGCCTATGGACTGCAGCAGGTCTCCTGACACATTAGAGGGCGCTGTCCCAACACCAGGGAGACGTCTACTACACCCAGCCTCGTTCTCTTCCTCCTTGTTTCTGCAGCCTAACGGCTGGGGCTATCCAGTCTCCAACTCCCCTCCCCCTCCCTCCCTCATCTCCCCCATCTGGACAACAACAACGGCTCGGCGACGGTGGTCGTCGGACGTCCGATTGGCTGGAGGGATAGCAGCTTCCGCACTGCAA
The DNA here is from genome assembly GCF_045679555.1 of Salvelinus alpinus. NCBI lineage: Eukaryota > Metazoa > Chordata > Actinopteri > Salmoniformes > Salmonidae > Salvelinus > Salvelinus alpinus. The sequence continues at coordinate 74,507,047 of NC_092091.1, forward strand.
TCCTGGACCCCCCTGCTGGCCCCGCCCCTGAGCAAGATGAGTTAATTTCCTGTCTGGGCTGCTGTCTTATTGGATTGAGCTTTCCTTCTTTGTGCCTGAAGGAGGCGAATGGTCTCGCTCCTCTGACCGCGCCTTGTGTGCCTTGGCTGCCTCTACCGGAGGGACAGACTTAAGTAGGGCTCCCCCTAGTGGGCTGACTGACAAAGTGTGTGTGTGTGTGCGCGTGTGCGCGTGTGTGCGTGTGTGTGTGTGTGTGTGTGTGTGTGTGTGTGTGTGTGTGTGTGTGTGTGTGTGTGTGTGTGTGTGTGTGTGTGTGTGTGTGTGTGTGTGTGTGTGTGTGTGTGTGTGTGTGTGTGTGTGTGTGTGTGTGTGTGTGTGTGTGTGTGTGTGTGTGTGTGTGTGTGAATTCATTATTTTCTTATTTTTATTCTTTTGAGATCTTATATATTGGTTGTTGACCTGGAGCCATTTGATAACTGCAGTGTGTCACTGGTTTGTTCACTCACTTTCTACACTCTGAATCTTTCTATTTGATTCCTACTAATGATTCTTCACTGGTCTGGGTGGTGCGTGAGATTTGAATTGAATTCAAACAGGTCCTTCTTCTTCCCTCAAAACTCAAAGTGTTCTTCCAATAACCCACTATGATCCAGGTATCCTCTCAGTGTTCTTCCCATAACCCTCTATGATCCAGGTATCATCAGCGTGTTTTAACAGCCTGTGTAACTTTGAAACATCATGAAAAGCAATTCTCCTCTTTGTACTGATTATTCCACCCAAGGTTCCGTGTTTGTGTGTTTGTGTGTGTGCGTGTGTGCGTGTGTGTGTGTGTGAGAGAGAGCTTGCGCCTGCTTGTGTGTCAGAGGGAGAGAGATAGTATGTGTGTGACTGAATGACTAAGGTTTGTCCCCTGATGTCTGTATTGAAATGGTAAATGTCTGCTGGTTGTTTCCCCGTACCTGTGTGTGACAGATTAGAGAACTGACTGTAATAATTGTATATGAAGTGAGTGAGGTGTACATCATCTTTACTATAATTACTGATGAAAATCACTGCACTTTTGATTTCATAGGCCTGCTGGTTCCTTGTCTGTTTGGGATGAAATGGCACCCTATTCCCTATATAGCGTACTACTTTGAACAAAGCCCCATGCATCCTGGTCAAAAGTAGTGCATTATATATGGAATAGGATGCCAATTTGTCAGTCGGTCCCAGAGTTTAGGATTTGTTTTTCTCCCTCTGCTGGCCTGGAGGACTCAGACAGACCAGGCCACCATGGCTCACATATGTGTCTCAATAACCGTCAATGGCTTCCATTCCTCATAACCTTTACCTCTAGGAGAAGCTATACAGGACCAGGAAAAGGTTTATATATCAACTAATATGAGGGAACTTAAAAAGATTCATGACTATTTGGCTATAGCTATTAACATTCATAACCAGTTCTAACCAGTTAATCTATCTAGTGATCTGTAGGAAAGGAGGAGGAGGAAAGATAAATAAGACTATTGGGACGTAGCCGCTCTCCCTTAACTGTGTTGGCCAGAGAGTCTCTTTATTACTTCACTGTTTAAACAGCATGATTTACAGAGTCTGGACAACTGTGTGCATCCATCTAAAGAATTCCACTGTTCTGTCCCATATTGATGATGTCATAATGACAATGGTATGAACACCGACCCATATGTCCATGGAACGACCGAGTCATGGAGTGTAATGCACTGAATGAAGACGTTTTTTATTTTTTGTTGTTGATTAAAACATATTTTATTTATAATGCCAATGCATGAAAACTACCCTGAAATCACGTATGTAGCTAATTACCAGCTTTAATAAACTGTCATGATGATTATTTGTGTTATTTTAAGAAAATATCCTCATTGAATATAAATGAAAATATTGAATGTAATCTATTGTAGCTGGCATTTGTCTAAATTCTCATTACATAATGTTTACTATTGACATAAATGGAAACAATCACAGACACAGCAGAGCCAGGTTAAATGTCATAGAGATTTATGTAAGCTATAGAATATACATCTATAGAAGTCAATGGGTCCACAGTTACAGACTATAACATTAGAATGGCAACAGAGTACACTGTATGTAGATGCATTCAATGCAATGCAATACAATTGTAATTACATTCAATGTGACTAAGCTTGGGACTCTCGAACAGCATTGTTTCAGATGTTCATTGTATACCGCAAGCACCTTTTACTGCTTTCACCACTGGTTCAATAACTCTTTTAATAAAACCATCTATAAAGCCATTTTCTCCTTCAGCTCTCTCTCTTGCCTCCCTTTCATGTTTTTCCCTCACCTCCTTTATTTCTTTCTCTTTAGCCTCTTTTTCCAGTTTCATTTTCTCCAGTTCCTCCTCCCTGAGTCTCTGCTCTTCCTTCTCTCTCTGGATTCTCTTCTTCTCCTCTGTAATCGCTTTCTCCTGAGCTTCTTGTTTCATTTTCTTCAGTTCCTCCTCATGTCTGTGTTTCTGCTCTTTGTTCTCTCTCAGGATCCTCTCATTCTCCTCTTTAAGCTCTTTCTCCCGAGCCTCTTGTTTCATTTTTTCTTTCTTCAGTTTCTCCTCCTCTCTGCGTATCTTCTCTTCTTCCTCTCTCATGATCCTGTTCTTCTCTTCTTCAATCGCTCTCTCAGCCTTCTGGAACATCTCAGTGGTGTAGTGGCTTCCTCCATTCACCTTCACCATCTTGTTTATCTTCTCAAGCAGCTCAGTGACCTGGGAGGGATTCTTATCTTTCTTGTTGAAGACATGATATCCCCCACTGCATTGGGAATGTACACTATCCAGATCTGAATTTTTAAGCAGGAACTGTTCAATTGTAACATCATTATCAACAAGAAGGTCTCCATTTGTGAAGAGAACCATGGTGTATTTCGATGCTTCATCACCAAAGAATCTCTTAATTATCTCCAGAGTTTTCTGCTCCTCTTCAGTGAATCTTCCCAGTTGGATCACAACCAGGAACACATGGGGACCAGGTGCAGAGAAAGAGATGCATTTAGCAATCTTTTTCAGTGACTCCTCATTGGAAAATGAAGTATCAAACAAACCTGGGGTGTCAATAACAGCTACACTTTGCTCACCCACCTTCCCTCTTGTCTTTTTACAGTCTTTTGTCTGAGAAATAGAGGAAAATGTTGATGTGAAAACTGTTTTCCCTAGAATGGTGTTTCCTGCAGCACTTTTCCCAGCTCCTGTCTTCCCGACCAGAACAATGCGGAACTCCTCATTTTGTGTAAGCAGTTGGATTCCTGTGGTTAACAAAAACACTTGTTAAATTTTTAAGAGGTCTAGACTTCATGTACTGCTTGTTAGCATATTTTGAGTAATTTGCAAAAACAATTTGTTTCACACTTCTTAATTTTAACACAAAGCAGTACTTCATGGTCTGCACAAAATAATCTGTGAGCATCGCCTCTACAGATGCAGGATCTTAATTTTACCCAGTTTGCTACAGCAGGAAAATAATGCTGCAACAACAGGAAATGTGAATTATTATATGGATTATAATAAATGGGCATTTTTGTCGGGGTTAACATATTGTTCGTTAGGGAAAATCAAGTCTGAACTTTCGAAGTGGACATTAGAAACTTTAGAGTACTTAAAACGCAAATCCACTACAATTTTGCATTTGCTGCTGTGCAGGAAAACCTTCAGCAACAAAATATTTATAAAATTAAGATCCTACATCTGTATGTGCTAAACTGTTTTTAGGCGATTATAATTTTTTTGGTAAGTTGACTCCCATCAAATACCAAGCAATCTCTTGGTTTTAATATATAAATAAAGGCCACATGTAACGGCAGCCTTCCTCCTCACGAGAAGAGAAGGTGTAGCAGGGATTGGACCAAGACGCAGCGTAGTTTGTGCTCAACATATTTAATAATGACGATAAACGTGAACACTTAACAATTACAAAATAACAAAATGTGGCAAACAGATACAGTCCTAGCTGGTGCAGAGAAAACACAAAGACAGGAAACAACCACCCACAAACCCCAACACAAAACAAGCCACCTATATATGATTCCCAATCGGAGACAACACAAAACACCTGCCTCTGATTGGGAACCATATTAGGCTAAACACAGAAACAGACAAACTAGACACACAACATAGAATGCCCACCCAGCTCACGTCCTGACCAACACTAAAACAAGCAAAACACACAAGAACTATGGTCAGAACGTGGCACCACAGCTCAAAAATAAATGTCAAATCCATGTGTTCCTTTTTAGAATCATTACAGCAGGTGAGAAAGAGAATGAAAGATAGAGAAGGTCGTGCTCTAAAACAGTCATATACAATAAGCGCATACAAGAATAAAACACATTGTTAGTTATGAATGTAAAAAAATAAAGACTTACCTAAAGTATTAATAAAACATGTTTCAATTTATTTATTTATTTTTAAATATGAATTACTCCACTGACTTGTACATTATAATGTAACTAATAATGTTAACATTTTGTGTCAACTTGAACAGGAAATAAAAGCAGTGGAGTAATATAAAATAATGCTCCCCACTGCTATACATCAGTATATTTCTAGAGCACATGAAGTTCAAAGGAAAAAGCACATAAAAAACAAATCAATACCATTGACTTGAGTTCCCATCTTTATAAACTAAACGCTACTCACCAGACTGAGACACTTTGCTGTTCATGTTTGCAGTGAAGATCTGTCAGTATCAAGCACTGTGTGAGAGTAGTAGTAGTAGAAGTAGTTTCTGTGCTCCTAAAAGGATACTAAAGAGATACAGTGTGAGAGTGGGTCTTCCCACTTGTTTTATACAGGATCTCTCAGGTGCCCACGCCCTGACACACCCACAGGCTTTCTCTTAGCTTTCATACAATTTCTGAAATCCTTTCCCACTAGTTATGGCTGTAATACAATAGAAATGTTTTGACTGGTCTAATATTTAACTATTCAGTCAAGTCAAATCGTAATGAACTAGTAATCGGCAGTATGTTTGGACTACTATGTTTGGACTACTAATTGAGGCCGAATATATTCAACATGTTTGAACATTTTCGGGATGCCGTAGGTGCTCGTAGAGTGCCCGGGAGCCTATGGGAGCCATCATCCGCAAATGGGTTATGTGCTTACACTTTACGAGACTGTGGCATTATGTTTTACTCTGGGTTTGATCTAAAGATTTGGTCAAATGTGCCGGGAGCTGATCAGGAACCTGTAGATCGTACTAAAAACGTCTAGTGTCTGCCCGGCTTTAGTTTCACATATTGTTACTCAATAAGTCACACCTTAAGTGACCTCATTTGCTATATTCTATAGGTTGGGTATTGAAAGCCCCACATTGTGAATAATAATAGTTCTAATGACAATACTAATAATATACTAATACTAATAATACCTTTATTTGTAAAGCAATTTTCATATACTTCAAAATGCAAAGCAAAAAGCAAACAATAACAACATGGAAGATCAGTAGGCTTAACTATATGCCACCGTTAGTGTAATGAATATACAGCAGAAAAGTCTGCTTCCTCTAAGTCAAGTGGTGTTACAGAACATGTGTCTTTGCATTACAACTTCCTGCCCCCTGACACATAACGTATGTATTGTCTCATACTAAATGATTGTTCATTTCTCTTTACTGATGATGTCTACCTATACACCCTCCACTATCTGTCTTTGGACAGTGATGCTAAATTGTTACATTTGGCTCTGTACTAGAGCATTTTGAATTTGAGATCAATGTTCATATGAGGTGACAGTATAGAATGTCACCTTTTACTTGAAGGTATTTTCTTACATATCTGAATTACCATTTAGAAAATGAAAGCACCTTAGAGATCTAGTCCCGCCATTTGTAAACGTCATAAGTATTTAGACAAATTTCACTTATAGTGTACCAAAGTAGTAAAAAACATAGTATTTGGTACCATATTCCTAGCACTCAATGACTACATCAAGCTTGTGACTCTACAAACTCAATGCCTTTACAGTTTGTTGTAGTTGTGAATGGCAGAAATGCAACATTGGGCTTCAGGAAAAATGTGCTGTAAGAAAACTGTAAAATTCTATAAAAAAAATCACATCAAAATGGATGAAAAGCATTTAAATATGATGGATAATATTGTCTAATGGTATATACATCTGAAATTAAGTCATATTTAGTCTGAAATAGACATATTTATCAACCCGTCCGATCCATGTTTTTTGAATTTCGCTATCAAAACATATATTTTTTAAAGGAAAAACTATGTTGTGTATTTTCTATGTATGGAGAACATCTAACTTACTTCTAGTAATATTTGGTTGTCCTTTCTGGCTTCATTTGAAGAGAGAACCTCCTATCTTACTTCTTTACCAAAAAATGAATGGTCGTCAATGGCCGTATTCTGACCTCATAAACCACCATTTTAAAAAATATATTCATTTTTGCTATTTTGATGTGTAGAGGGAACATCAAAGTTAACCTTGAAGTATGTGGTTGTCCATAGTTGCTGAATGTGGAAGGGAATCAGTCTCTAACTTGTCTATCAATATATGTACTGCTGCTGAGTGGTGCACTGGTCTAAGGCACTGTAGGGTTCACTACAGACCCTGGTTCAATCCCAGGCTGCATCACAACTGGCCATGATGGCGAGTCCATTAGGGCGGCGTACAATTGGTCTAGTGTCATCCCGGTTAGGGGAGGGTTCAGCCGGGGTAGGCTGTCATTGAAAATAGTTATTTGTTTTCATCTGACTTGCTTAGTTAAATAATATGTGAATGTGGCCTTATGTCTCAGTTTGGGAACCCTTTAAGCTGTGTTTTTGCAACACTTACAAAACTAGCTCTAGCTATGGCTCAGAGTTATTGTTTCCCAATTTCCTTTTTTTCTGCACAGCTCCTACATTTTAGAGAAGACAAGAACAAAAATGTAACGTCATGTACTTGCATGGAAGGACTACAACATACAGTATGATTGTGTCGTGGACCAGTGTGGTGTCAGACGATGCCACAATAATCATTAATGGCACACAACAAAATGACTACTGAGAGATACATCTGGGTCTAAGTAGATTCACTATTTAGTGTTTGACATGATACTTTCGCTTAGGACTTGTACAGGATCAGTGGAGGAAAAAGTACCCAATTGTAAAAGTAAAACAAAGAAAATCAGTCAAGACCTCAGAAAAGAAATTGTAGACCACAAGTCTGGTTCATCCTTGGGAGCAATTTCCAAACGCCTGAATGTACCACATTCATTTGTACAAACAATAGTACGCAAGTATAAACACCATGGGACCACGCAGAGATCATACCGCTCAGGTAGGAGAGGCATTCTGTCTCCTAGAGATGAACGTACTTTGGTGCGAAAAGTGCAAATCAATCCCAGAACAACAGCAAAGGACCTTGTGAAGATGCTAAAGGAAACAGGTGCAAAAGTATCTATATCCACAGTAAAACTAGTGCTATATCGACATAACCTGAAAGGCCGCTCAGAAAGGAAGAAACCACTGCTCCAAAACTGCCATAAAAAAGCCAGACTACGGTTTGCAACTACACATTTGTGGCAAAGATCGTACTTTTTATTGAAATGTCCTCTGGTCTGATGAAACTAAGGAGGCCTACAAACCTGACTCAGTTACACCAGCTATGTCAGGAGGAATAGGCCAAAATTCACTCAACTTATTGTGGGAAGCTTGTGGAAGGCTACCCGAAACATTTGACCCAAGTTAATCAATTTAAAAGGCAATGTTACCAAATACTAATTGAGTGTATGCAAACTTATGACCCACTGGGAATGTGATGAAAGAAATAAAAGCTGAAATAAATGATTATCTCTGCTATTATTCTGACATTTCACATTCTTAAAATAAAGTGGGGATCCTAACTGACCTAACACAGGGATTTTTTACTCAGATTAAATGTCAGGAATTGTGAAAAACTGAGTTTAAATGTATTTGGCTAAGGTGCATTTAAACTTCTGACTTCAGCTGTGTAGTGTATTTATCTGAACTTCCAGTTGTGTTGCCTACCCTCAACATAACTGCAGTAATGGTTCAGTCCAAGCTGGGTAGAGCTCAGTGGATGTGTTGAGCTGGTCACTTGAGCTCAGATTGTTGGTTGGGTGAGGCTGTGAAGACATTTATATACGTTTTTTCTTTCTCTTTTCTAACTATACATGCAGCATTTTCAAATATTTTATTGAGTTACAGCTCATATAAGGAAATCAGTCAGAAATCAGAAATGAATTCATTAGGCCTAATCTATGGATTTCACATGACTGGGCAGGGTCGCTGCCATGGGTGGCCCTGGGAGGGCATAAGCCCACCCACTTGGGAGCCAGGCACAGCCAATCAGAAGGAGTTTTTCCCCACAAAGGTGCTTTATTACAGACAAAGAAACTTTGCCCCAGTCTGAGGTCCTGAGTGCTCTGGAGCTGGTTTTCATTATGGATCTCTGTACTTTGCACCGTTCATCTTTTCCTCAATCCTAACAAGTCTCGCAGTCCTTCCCACTGAAAAACACACTCACGGCATGATGCTGCCACCACCATGCTTCACCGTAGGGATGGTGCCAGGTTTCCTCTAGATGTGACGCTTGGCATTCAGGCCATAGAGTTGAATCAGGTTTTTTTGTTTCTCATGGTCTGAGAGTCTTTAGGTGCCTTTTGGCAAACTCCAAGCGCGCTGTCATGTGCCTTTCTCCGCCTGTCATTTGCATGGCTAAGTGAAGGTTATCTGAGGGTTTGCATGCCACCAGGAAGCCAGGCTATCTCATCCCGGATGATGAAGTCTCTGCCAAGCAGGTAGTATTTGATGGTGTCTAGGGCCCACTTCACGGCCAGGCATTCAAGATCAACAACAAAGTCTCCCTCAGATAGTTTTCTGCTCACATATGCCACTGGCTTCTGTTCTTCACTTTCACCTTGGAGTAAGATGGCTCCAATGCCCACCCCTGAGGCGTCAGTCTGCACTGTGAAATACTTTTCAAAGTCTGGCCTCTGCATGACAGGATTATTGAAAAGAGCCTCTTTCATGTCAAGAAAGGCTTTCTCGTGTTTCTCCTCCCACACAACTTTGTTGGACCCAGACTTCCGGGTCAGGTCAGTTTAAAGTTAATCCAGTACCAACTAGCGACAAACACATCCCTACTCAGTGGTGGTGCTACTGGCATTCACACAGTTAATTACTCTTTGTTAGTTCCCCCTTCTGTTTGAGCGACATTATTTGGTTTTCTTGCTGGGGAACGTAACACTGTCGTGCAACTTGTTTGCTGCTTGTAGCAGGTGGCATTTACAGGAATTATTTTCTCGAACTATAGAAAATTATTCTGCAGTGAGGGTGTGTAATCTAATTCCAAGGTGTCCTTGGATGAATGTCAACAATATTCAACAACTGAGACATAAACTGAACAAGTTCCACAGACATGTGACTAACAGAAATTGAATAATCTGTCCCTGAACAAAGGGGGGGTCAAAATCAAAAGTAACAGTCAGTATCTAGTGTGGCCACCAGCTGCATTAAATACTGCAGTGCATCTCATCCTCATGGACTGCACCAGATTTGCCAGTTCTTGCTGAGAGATGTTACCCCACTGTTCCACCAAGGCACCTGCAAGTTCCCGTACATTTCTGGGGGGAATGGCCCTAGTCCTGACCCTCCGATCCAACAGGTCCCAGACATGCTCAATGGGATTGAGATCTGGGCTCTTCGCTGGCCATGGCAGAACACTGACATTCCTGTCTTGCAAGAAATCACGCACAGAACGAGCCGATTGGCTGGTGGCATTGTCATACTTTGGGGCATTGTCATACTTTGGAACTTGTCATACTTTGGAGCTTGTTGTCATTGCCTGCAATGACAACAAGCTCAGTCTGATGATGCTGTGACACACTGCCCCAGACCATGACAGACCATCCTCCTCCAAATTGATCCTGCTCCAGAGTACAGACTTCAGTGTAACGCTCATTCCTTTGACAATAAACACGAATCCAACCATCACCCCTGGTGAGAGAAAACCGCGACTCGTGAAGAGCACTTTTTGCCAGTCCTGTCTGGTCCAGTGATGGGGGGTTTGTGCTCATAGGTGATGTTGTTGCCGGTGATGTCTGGCGTGGACCATGCCTTACAACAGACCTACAAGCCCTCAGTCCAGCCTTTCTCAGCCTATTGCGGACAGTCTGAGCACTGATGGAGGGATTGTGCGTTCCTGGTGTAACTTGGGCAGTTGTTGTTGCCATCATGTACCTGTCCCACAGTTGTGATGTTCAGATGTACCGATCCTGTGCAGGTGTTGTTACACGTGCCACTGCGAGGACGATCAGCTGTCTGTCCTGTCTTCCTGTAGCGCTGTCTTAGGCGTCTCACAGTACGGACATTGCAATTTATTGCCCTGGCCACATCTGCAGTCCTCATGCCTCCTTGCAGCATGCCTAAGGCACGTTCACGCAGATGAACAGGGACCCTGGGCATCTTTCTTTTGGTGTTTTTCAGAGTCAGTAGAGAGGCCTCTTTTGTGTCCTAAGTTTTCATAACTGTGACCTTAATTGCCAATCGTCTGTAAGCTGTTAGTGCCTTAACGACTGTTCCACAGGTGCATGTTCATTAATTGTTTATGGTTCATTGAACAAGAATGGGAAACAGTGTTTAAACCCTTTACAATGAATATCTGTTTAGTTATTTGGATTTTTACGAATTATCTTTGAAAGACATGGTCCTGAAAAAGGGACGTTTCTTTTTTTGCAGATTTTAGGATTTATTAAATAATAAAGCATTTGACCTCTCAATAAGGGCTTCATTCATAAAAAAGTTATACTTAAATCCAAACTGGTTCTCCAGCAGATTAGTGAGAATGGCTAACCCTATGATAAAGAATGACCTTTTCCATTTATTCAGATTACAACCTCTCACTTTCGGTTATTTTGAAAATGAAATTAACAAGCCATAGAAAGTTGGTTTGTAATTTCTGTTATGCTGGTGAATGAGGACCCAAAAGCGACTTAAAGAAACAGAGTCTTTATTCCAGGCTAAAACAAACAATGATTCTCCTGGAAATTAACATAGGCAAATCCAAAACAGGAAACCGAAATCCTCTCGTCAGTAGAGAGGAACGACTGGAGACGCGACCACAGACTGCAGGTCGCTTCAGGAGGGCACAGGCCGTAGCTGACATAGACACCTGCTCACACGCAGCATCTGAAGAAGGCAAAAACACGACAGGGCGGAACAAGGACACAGGACAGCAAACATCAAACAAGAATCCGACAAGGACAGAAGCGGAAAACAGAGGGAGAAATAGGGACTCTAATCAGAGGGCAAAATAGGGGACAGGTGTGAAAGAGTAATGAAGTAGTAGGGAAAATGAGGAACAGCTGGGAGCAGGAACGGAACGATAGAGAGAGAGAGCGAGAGAGGGAGAGAGGGAAAAAACCTAATAAGACCAGCAGAGGGAAACGAATAGAAGGGAAGCACAGGGACAAGACATGATAATAAATGACAAAACATGACAATTTCAGTTTAATCCACCTGAAAAGACAGAGCAAATAATACAACAAATATTATGGTTCAACTCAAATATACTAATTGATAAAAAACATTAAATATATATATTTAAGTATAATCTTTGTAAATGATATCCTAAATAGGTGGTGGAGTTATGTCACACATGCAGCTAACACAAATATATGAAATGTCTGCTCTACCCAGAACTACGACCAACTAATTGCAGCATTACCACAAAAATGGAAAAAGGCATGTGGAAGGGGGGAAAAGTAAGGAACTTGTCTGTCGGCACTGCAATAAAGACCAAAATTGGTTAAAGAAAATTGTGGTAAATGAAAAAGTATACAAGTTTAATTTAAGGACCAAAAAAATGGCAGCTGTGCAAAATAGTTGGGAAGAGATTTTCGATGTTCCGATTCCAATGCCTATGGTTTATGAACCGATACACAAAACAACGCTGGATTCAAAACTTTGAGTTTTTCTATTTCAATTCTGATACAAAATTCCATCAACCAATAGAACGATATACATATGAGGGATACAACCATCCCAGATCTGCAGATTTTGCTGCGAAGAGACCGAATCATGAGAGCATTTGTTTTGGTACTGCCCATATGTAACTTGTTTTTGGTCACAGGTTCAGGAAAGGCTGAAGAATTGCAAAGAATATATGGCGGATTTGAAAGAATGCAGACAATTACATTGATGGAAGCCACAAAATACCTGCAAATTAAATTCTACAATGTGTGACTTAATAAATAATTACTGACAAATGGATCAACCAAATCAGGAAGGTGTAACCATTGCAGGGTCAGGTGGGACGATAAGAGAGACAGGAGGAGTGATAGGAGGGGGGATAGGAGGGACAGGAAGAGAGATAGGAGGGCCAGGGTGGGAGATAGGGAAGACAAGAGGGGTGAGAGGAGAGACAAGAGGGGTATTAGGAGAGACAAGAGGGAGGAAGGTGATACACTTCATAAAATGTTTCTGGTTCTGTCACGGCTGTTGAAAGATGAGGACCAAGGTGCAGCGTGGTGAGCGTACATTTTCTTTATTTAATCAAAATGACGCCATACAAAACAATAAACACTACAAAACCAAACTGTGAAACTCAAAGGCAAAGTGCCCTAAACAAAGTCAACTTCCCACAAACACAGGTGGGAGAAAGGGTACCTAAGTATGGTCCCAATTCAGAGACAACATTAGACAGCTGTTCCTGATTGAGAACCATACCCGGCCAAATACAAAGAAATAGAAATCATAGAAAACACAAAACATAGAATGCCCACCCCAACTCACGCCCTGACCAAACCAAAATAGAGACTTAAAAAGGATCTCTAAGGTCAGGGTGTGACAGGTTCGTCCACAACTTGTTTCCTGCTTGTAGCAGGACGCGTGTTAACCTTTCTGGCGCAGGCATTCCGCTAGCTGCCCACCTCTACAACATCCGGTGAAATTGCAGAGCGCCAAATGCAAAATACAATAAACGCAATATTAAACATTCATGATAATACAAGTGTCATACATGATTCTTTAGCTTAGAATCTTGGCAAACTAATCTCATCGTCAAATTTCAAAAAGGCTTTACGGCGAAAGCACAGCATTCGAGGTCAGCGCCCCACAACAGCATATTATCCAAACAAGCACAGGCGTCACAATATTGAAAATAAAGACAAAATAAGTCACTTACCTTTGAAGATCTTCCTCTGATCGCAATCACAAGAGTCCCAGGAACACAATGAATTGTCATTTTGTTTGATAAAGGCCTTCTTTATATCCCTTATAGTCCATTTAGTAGGCGTCATTGAGTTCAGTAATCCACCCTTTCAGAATGCAGACATAGGAGTTCAAAAAGATACCAGTAAAGTTTGTCTAAACAAATCAAACGACGTGTCTAATTTATTATTAGGTACTCTAATATCTAAATAAACAATAATATTTCATACGGAGCGAACTATTTTCAATGGTAAAGGAAAAGAACGCAGTGCGCTCCCTCGGCCACGCACGCAATGAGACTAGCTTTGCCATAGAGCTCCCTGAGGATAAACAACTATTCCTCGTTGGTTTTTCTAAAAACAAGCCTGAAACCATGTATAAAGACTTGACATCTAGTGGAAGCCATAGGAACTGCATTTTGTGAGGCAGAAGTCTTTGTTTTCAACAGCTTAACCTTTGAATTGGCTGGCAGGTCAACAGAAATAAAATGTGTCCTCGGGTTTTCGCCTGTCAATCAGTTCTGTTATACTCACAGACATCATTCTAACACTTTTAGAAACTGTAGAGTGTTTTCTATCCAAAACTACCATGCATATGCATATCCTAGCTCCTGCGCATGAGTAGCAGGTAGCTTACTTTGGGCACATCAGTCATCCAAACTTCCGAATTCTGTCCCCTATCCCTAACAAGTTTTAAAGGAATGTTCTATCTACCTATAAGTCACATGATTTTTTTAGATAATGTTTATATAGTGAGGGTTTGTAATGCAAGTCGAGATATCCTTGGATGAATGTCAACAAGATGCATGACCGACATTGTTAAAAGAACCACATATACCTCAACAAACATTGGGTGTATGACTTTTGGCTCTTTGCCACCTGGAACACAACAATGGTTTCAGTACCACACCCTCCTCATAACCACCAGGAAACTAAGGCTTTAACTTAATCTAAACATGTATCTTTCATTTACAATCTGTAAAAACTATGGGAATAGAAATGTTCAGAATTTTTGTGAAAAATCACAGCACAGTTAAAAAATATACGCAAATAGAAATCAAAGCTGGATGATGTTCAGAGACAGATGGGAGGGGTTGAGAGGAGCTGAAGGGTGGGACTGACAGTAACAAGATTGTCAAATATACTGTGTATGTATATAGTATGTATAAGCTGGAAACCTAAGTGTTGTAAGTAGAAGCCTAAGTGTTGTTGTCCATTAGTTTACTCCAATTAGGGGAGGGGTGGAAGGGTCAGGGGAAAATATCAAAGAAAAAATATAATATACATGGGGGATTTGTAATTACGCAGACAATTACATTGATGGAAGCCACAATCTACCTGCAATATTAGAGCTCATCTACCAGAAACAAGAAAAGAAAACACACCCTGTTACAAGCAGGAAACAAGTTATGGACGAACCAGAAATGTGGTCATGTCAACCCTGGATGATGCATGTGTGACTTGTTCACCTGTTTGGCACATTGGAACATTCCAATCTTTTAGGACATGAACAGGCAGAACAGGTTTAATAAGCAAAGCATAGTTCCTTTTTTTTCAGTAAGGTGTTCCATGGTGAAAGGAGGGACAGGAGGCAGACTAAGGGCAAATATCCAATGTTCTCCATCTGAGTAATATGCCCTTAAAATAGTGGAGTGGTAGACTGTCTATTACAAATTAAAAACTACAATGTCTGACTTAATAAATAATTACTGACATGGATCAACCAAATCAGGAAGGTGTAACCATGGCAGGATGATAAGAGAGACAGGAGGGGTGATAGGAGGGGCAGGAGGGATGATAGGAGGGACAGGAAGGGTGATAGGAGGGACAAGAGGGGTGATGTGAGAGACAGCAAGGGTGATAGGAGGGACAGGACGGGTGATGGGAGGGACAGGAAGGGTGATAGGTGGAACAGGAGGGGTGATGGAAGAGACAGGAATGGTGATAGGAGGGACTAGAGGGATGATAGGAGAGACAAGAGGGGTGATAGGAGAGACAAGAGGGGTGATGGCAGGGACAGGAAGGGTGATAGGAGGGACAGGAGGGAAGATAGGTGGAACAGGAGGGGTGATGGAAGAGACAGGAATGGTGATAGGAGAGACAAGAGGGGTGATAGGAGAGATAATAACAAGGAGGGGAAAGTGAGGAAGGTGATACACTTCGTAATGTGTTTCTGGTTCGTCCACAACTTGTTTCCTGCTTGTAACAGGACACGTTTAAAGGAGTGTTCTCTCTAACTATAAGTCACATAATTTTTTTTAGATCATGTTTATATAGTGAGGGTTTGTAATGCAAGTCGAGATGTCCTTGGATGAATGTCAACAAGATGCATGACTGACGTTGTTAAAAGACCCACACATACCTAAACAAACATTGGGTGTATGACTTTTGGCTCTTTGCCACCTGGAACACAACAATGATTTCAGTACCACATCCTCCTCACAACCACCAGGAAACTAAGGCTTTAAGTAAATCTAAACATGTATCTTTCATTTACAATCTGTAAAAACTATGGGAATAGAAATGTTCAGAACTTTTGTGAAACATCACAGCACAGTTGAAGAATATATGCAAATAGAAATCAGAGCTGGATGATGTTCAGAGATAGATGGGAGGGGTTGAGTGGAGCTGAAGGGTGGGACTAAAAATAACAAGATAGTCAAATATACTGTGTCAGTAAAGTGTATATAGTATGTATAAGCTGGAAACCTAAGTGTTGTTGTCCATTAGTTTACTCCAACTAGGGGAGGGGTGTAAACCCAGTACAAAGTAAATTCACACTCACATAACTACGGTTCAATGACCTTAAAAGTGCATTCAGCTGACTGAGAAAACAACTTACGCAACACATTCATTCATTCAAGCCGCCAATAACTGTGTTGTTTTATTCTCATTCTGCTTTGAGTTACCAAGGACACAGATTTTACAACGTGACTAACTGCCAAGAGAATACATAAGGGCGTCTCTGGTGTGGCGTTCCTGACAGACACCATGGCCTTACAGTATAAAAAACCCTGAGGAATGTAGTGACCTACTGTCTAACACCTGACATATCTACTCATCTACACTCCAAATCCTGGTAAATAACTTGTATAGTCTACTTTATGTAGCCTTCAAGAGGGATATGTTGGTCACATTCATATTCTTCACTTTATTGACTGCTTGCATGTCTTCTGTTTGACACCAAATTATATCTGGTACATTGTCCTGTCCTTATACAGTATACTGTATATTCTGGTAATGGGAAAAATGGGTAGTTTTCACTTTTGGTTCCTTGACAACAGCATATTTAAAAATAGAATATGATGATGAAGGGGTGAGGTTTGAATATAAAGGGCAACATTTTCTGTGAGCACTGAGGGTCTGTGAGAAGGTGATGATTATTTAGTCAGATTTAAAGTGTAAATAGTGGGATTGCCCCCAATGCAATCAGCAAGTTGTTATAATCCAAACATATTTATTTAAAATGCTCTGTTTCTTTAAAAAAAGGGGGTTGTGATATTTCTCTGTGGATAAGTGTCTTCTTACTGAGACAAGTAAGAGTTGTTTTGAAGCCATGCATTTATACACGTGTCTTGTTTTACTTTGTATAAAATAATAAAATGCAGTAGGACAGGATCTTTCTACATGTGTCTCCGTCCATGATTATATATCACAGTCTGAAGGTTAATGAATTAACAGGTTATAGAGCAAACATCGCAATTATCACAACACATTGGTTTAAATCTGGCTTTTTGGGGGGGGGTTCTTTCCTAGTGATTTTACCCACACACCACTACACATACAGTACAATCTCCAGTCAACCACACTGGAATTGAATAAAACCGACACCATCTCAGCTTCTGTGTGTATTTTTTGTAAAGCTGATATTTACTATGGGTTGGGTTTGGACAGACAGAAATTATACAAGTCTAACAGAGTGTAAATGTTTAATAAAGTGTTTAATACATTTTTAAATGAAGAAGACGCAAACCATTAAAGCAATATTTTTCCAGCATCAATACAATGTCCATGAAAATAAGCAGCCATTGTTTACTTTACATTTTACAATACCTGATGGATGCAACAAAAACAAGTGGTCAAGTTGAGTTTTCAGTGACCCTTTACTTTACAGTGCCATGAAATAGTTCTGAATTGAATATGAACTATTTGCTCTTAGATAGTCATTCATCATGCTCCCAAGGAGGGAATGGGAGATGTATTATGTCTACTGTAAAGGAGAGTCATGCTGTAGTTCATGTCTTATGTAGGCTGACAGGCAGAAACAAATGCCCTCATTCAGGGAAATATAACATTCTTGACTCTCAAAATGTGCAATACCCAAGTCAATATTCATCACTAAGAGTCACAAGCAAAACGTATGTTAATTATGAAAGTAGTAAAGCTAAAGGACATTTCTGAACATCCTGTCCTGTAAATTGTGAGAGGAGATAAGAGTTAATGTCTGGTGTTCTCTGTCTTGGCTGAAGAGCTTGGCAGCCCTCCAGTGTTACCAGGTAGAATGTCTTCTTTTTCCCCCTTTTTCCAGCCAGGCCAACCTTCACCCTTTGCCAGTTCTTCAAGAATTCTTTCTACTTTTTTCATGGTTTAATTTTGAGTGCCCTCTAGTGGCTGTAATAATATGGTTAATCCCCTTAATTTGCCACGGTAATTTGCCACAGTTTTAAAAACACTTTGCATTGTACAGTCTCCAATCAGCTTCATGGTTCTATGTCTCTCATTGTAAACACAGTTGTTATTTCAGAAAGTTGGCTATTGCAGACATAAGCCTATGCCATATTATTGACTGTTTAAGAGTATTATCAAGGCAGGATTGCAGTTGCAGCTTTAGAAATAATGTATTGATAACTCAAACATCATGTTTTGGTCAAGTCAAGTCAAATACTTTATATACCATTTAGAAGTATTCATATTACTGTAGGTCTATTATATACAACACATTCAGTATTATGTCAAGAAAGAGAATAACAGAAAACAGTTACTTATTCTGTGACTGAAAATGCTGTAAATATCAAATGTAGTGTTACAAGGCATTTTATTTTGGTGTTCAGTTCCTTATATCCACATTGAATTTCACAGCCATTTTGTCTGTGGTTAAAGAAGAAAGACAACAATCTATTTTACATACCAAGTTATTTCAATGTATTAAATGAATGATGAACTGCCTATTCTTTGTGGCAGTTATACTGTCACAACATTTTTTTACCCCAAAAGGTTATTTGAGGAACCATTAAAGGGGGTTATTTGAAGAACTTCGGGGTTCCCCCATAGCTTAAATTTGAAGAACCCCTAATAGATCTTCCAGGAATCTTTTTTTTTGTGTAGTGCCATCTGGATGATGTGGCACGCAACCATTGGTTGATGCAATGCAACGCCTGAGCATTTAGTCAGACAGGAACTCAACAATGCTCTCTGCTGCATGATAAAACGTAGCTTTCTAGTCAGTCAGGGAATTTCTGGTAAATTATGTTCTCTGCTACAGCCAAGGAGAGATTTTCTCCTGTATTTGCTTTGCATGGATAAAAGACAATGGGCGCGTTCCAGTGGATCACTTTTGTCAAGTCGGCCTTTAAGTGTGTTGAATAATGGGGATAGAAATTGCCCAACTTGCGACTACATGACAACTGCATGAACTTTACAAAAACCATGAGATCAAAGGTCATAAAGTTTTGTCTGTAGTCACAGATTAACCATTACACATATATTATATTTAACTAGACAAGTCAGTTAAGAACAAATTCTTATTTACAATGACAGCTTACCCCGGCCAAACACGGACGATGCTGGGCCAATTGTGTGCCGCCCTATGAGACTCCCAATCACGGCCGGTTGTGATACAGCCTGGAATCGAAACAAGGTCTGTAGTGACGCCTCTAGCACTGAGATGCAGTGCCTTAGACCACTGCGTCACTCAGGATTCCCTTGACCAGATACTCCAGCTGCTCTAACAATGGAAAGAAATGTATTCAAAAATAGAAGGCAGTCGGGAGGAGGCAAGATCAGGTGGGACCATTCCAGCCAATGACAGGACAGACACACGTGTGAACACCAGACACAACTCCTATATAAAGTGTTTTTTCTCAAAGTTCCTGGGATGTCACGTGTCCTACTTATATCAGTACACTCCTAACAACCTTATCATTACAAAACGTCTAGTCGATCAAATACGCCAAAGTAGCAAATAAGCTATTCCATTTTTTGTTGACTAAACTCAACACTCTCATTGACCTCCATACAAACATTCCTCGCTTGGTGAGCAACATTTTTTTTAAAGCCACTGTCACGAGAATTTCTAGTTCCAATGATATTAACTCAAAACTCACTATATACTTTGACCAATTCCCCGGTTAATAGAAGAATTGGACAAAGTCCCAGAAGTCTGCAAAGGTAAGTTCTTTATTCAGAGAGCTCTAAAAATCATACCATGGACATTTGGTTGGGTGGGGAGACCGCTTTCCCTGTTATCAGTTTCACAGTGGTCACAAGTTGTCTGCCACAGTTCCTTGTCTGTTAACAGTTCCTCTTTTCCTATGCACATACATTCAAGCCAATATACAGTGACAGGGTGGAATACTGTTAGTTATTGTCTGAACATTACTTTAAACGTATAAATCATTTAGTCATTATCTTACTATTACCTTAAACATATAAATCATATGAATTACTATAACAGCCACCTGCTGGAGAAGACAGATTTTGGGCCAGTTATCTGTCTCTTCACCTCTTCCTCTCTGCTGCAGTCGATTGCAAGTTTGTGCAGTTGCTCTTCATCAACTTCATCTTGCAACCAGCGCCTGCATTGTGGGAGTCTTCAATCATGTTGTGTTTTTTTTCGACCCACGCAAACGTGACCAAAGAAGTGACTGAAACAGGAACCACCTTTGCCATGATTCATGTACACCGTGGATATTATGTACAAATGATTGAGATATTTGAGGCTCTCTCACCAATTGATAGTACTGCCATGTTGATCTGAGCCTTGCTGGTGAAAAACCACAACAGTGTCCAACTGTCAGCTGTTGCAGATGCACCTCCCCAGACTTTACTCCTCAACTTTCATCTGCAGTCAGTTACTTCAGCCTTACCCTCAAACAAGCCCAACATAGAGAGGGTCATGTAGAATAGCCTAGTAAACCATTCTATCTACAGAAAGCTGCAGAGCTGTAGAATAAAGTGGACTGGTCCATATTGGTGTGAGACATACTAAATTGGCACAGCATAGGCTGATATACATCATAAAAATGTTTTTTTTCAATACATATTTTTAAATTGAGTAGCAAATAAAAAGGTATATAAAATTCTATACGTGAATGAAATTCTCTTTCACCATTTGAATCCTTTCCAAATACTGTTTCAACAGAGAGTACATGATATTACATGCAGTTTTACATTATACTGTTCTAATCAGAGGAGGCTGGTGGGAGAAGCTATAGGAGGGCGGGCTCTTTGTAATGGTTGGAATCAATGGAATGGATCCACTCCTCTGGTTCAGATGTATTATGAATGGTTAAAGCCCCCATGCAGGCTTTTTAATTGTATTTTTAAATCATCACTGTATGTCTAATAAATCACTGTGTGTATTTATTTAATGAAAATAAAAATGTTTTTAATCATTTATTTTCCTGAGCCTCTTTTTGCCGTTTCCGTACACAGTCCTGACTGGAGGATAGAATTGTCTAAACTCTAGTAATCTCGATTACCCAGAAGTAAAATTATTGCGAAAGTTGTCACTTCCCGTTTCACTTCTGGGGAGAATGAGGGTAACAATTGATTTCCGTTGTGTGAAGGAAGGAAGCAAAGTTCCCTCCCTTGCAAAAGGAAACTCTCAGCCAAATCCCGTCTGCTAATTTCACCCGTGTTTACGATCCGTGTGGACACACACTCAAAGTGGTTTTGATAGTACAGACTGGGATATGTTCCGGGATTCATCCGATAACATTGAGGAGTTTACCACAACAGTCACTGGCTTCATCAATAAGTGCATAGACAATATCATCCCCACAGTGACTATAAGAACATCCCAACCAGAAACCATGGATTACAGGCAACGTCCGTGCTGGGCTAAAGGCTAGAGCTGCCGCTTATAATGAACAGGACACAGACGGATAGAAGGAATCCCGCTACGACCTCCAATGAGACATCAAGCATGCAAAGGGACAATATAGGAGGAAGGTGGAATGATATGACACTGTCTACGACGCTCGTCGTATGTGGCGGGGCTTGCAGACAATAACGTATTACAAAGGGAAACCCAGCCATGAGCTGCCCAGTGACGCATAACTCCCAAATGAACTAAATGCCTTTTATGCTTGCTTCAAAGAATGCAGTGCCTTCGGAAAGTATTCAGACCCCTTGACTTTTATCCACATCTTGTTACGTTACAGTCTTATTTTAAAATGGATGAAATAAATAAAAATCCTCAGCAATCTACACACAATACCCCATAATGATGAAGTGAAAACACGTTTTTTAGAAATGTTTGCAAATGTATAAAAAAAGTGGTGTGAGTACTTTCCGAAGGCACTGTATAACACTGTGCCTGCAGGAAAGCCTTTCCGGATGACTGTGATCTCACTCTCCGTGACCAATGTGAGCAAAACATTTAAACAGGTTAACAATCACAAGGAACACCAGGGCGTGTTCTCAAAGCATGCTCAGACAAGCTGGCAGGTGTCTTCAGATTCATTTTCAATCCCTCCTTGTCCCAGTCTGTAATCCCAGCATATTTCAAACTAACCACCATTGTCCCTGTTCCAAGGAGCTCCAAGCTAACATGTCTAAAGTGTATTAATGACTATCGCCCTGTAGCACTCACATCTGTAATTATGAAGTGCTTTGAAAGGCTGGTCATGACATACAGTATTTGGTAGCATTGCCTTTAAATTGTTTAACTTGGTTCAAATGTTTTGGGTAGCCTTCCACAAGCTTCCCACAATAAGTTGGGTGAATTTTGGCCCATTCTTCCTGACAGAGCTGGTGTAACTGAGTCAGGTTTATAGGCCTCCACTTTTTCAGTTCTGCCCACAGATTTTCTATAGGATTGAGGTCAGGGCTTTGTGATGGCCACTCCAATACCTTGACTTTGACGTCCTTAAGCCATTTTGCCAAAACTTTGGAAGTATGCTTGGGGTCATTGTCCATTTGGAAGACCCATTTGCGACCAAGCTTTAACTTCCTGACTGATGTCTTGAGATGTTGCTTCAATATATCCACATACTTTTCCTGCCTCATGATGCCATCTATTTTGTGAAGTGCACCAGTCCCTCTTGCAGCAAAGCACCCCCACAACATGACGCTGCCACCCCCATGATTCACGGTAGGGATGGTGTTCTTCGGCTTGCAAGCCTCCCCCTTTTTCCTCCAAACATTACGATGGTCCTTATGGTCAACAGTTCTATTTTTGTTTCATCACACCAGAGGACATTTATCCAAAATGTACAATCTTTGTCCCCATGTGCAGTTGCAAACCATAGTCTGGCTTTTTATGGCGGTTTTGGAGCAGTGGCTTCTTCCTTGCTGAGCGGCCTTTCAGGTTATGTCGATATAGGACTCAATTTACTGTGGATACCGATACTTTTGTACCTGTTTCCTCCAGCATCTTCACAAGGTCCTTTGCTTGTTGTTCTGGGATTGATTTGCACTTTTCGCACCAAAGTACGTTCATCTCTAGGAGACAGAACGCGTCTCCTTCCTGAGCGGTATGACGGCTGCGTGGTCCCATGGTGTTTATACTTGCGTACTATTGTTTGTACAGATGGACGTGGTACCTTCAGGTGTTTGGAAACCGCTCCCAAGGATGAACCAGACTTGTGGAGGTCTACAATTTAGGTCTTGGCTGATTTCTTTTGATTTTCCCATGATGTCAAGCAAGAGAAGCACTGAGTTTGAAGGTAGGCCTTGAAATACATCCACAGCTACACCTCCAATTGACTCAAATTATGTCAATTAGCCTATCAGAATCTTCTAAACCAATGACATAATTTTCTGGTATTTTCCAAGCTGTTTATAAGCACAGTCAACTTAGTTTATGTAAACTTCTGACCCACTGGAATTGTAATACAATAAATTATAAGTGAAATATTCTGTCTGTAAACACTTGTTGAAAAATGACTTGTGTAATGCACAAAGTAGATGTCCTAACCGACTTGCGAAAACTATAGTTTGTTAACAAGAAATTTGTGGAGTGGTTGAAAAACTAGTTTTAATGACTCCAACCTAAGTCTATGTAAACTTCCGACTTCAACTGTATACCAGAAGCTGGAATCACAGTCTGATTTTATCCAGCAGATGCGACCCGCTTGCTTACAGCTGCACTAGGGAGTGCACTAGGGTCGGACAGACTTGCGGTGTAGATTAAGATATGGCTTAAAAACATTACCTAAATCCAGGGATGAGAAATGCATTGTTCCATTTTCCCATCTTCTTCGTGTGAGCAGTTTACTATCACTGTTATTCTTTGTTTTGTGCTTTGCATTTTGTATGGAAATTGGTTAATAAACAAAGTTGTTATTATCAGGAGACTGAAAAGATTTGGCATGGGACCCCAGATCCTCAAAAGTTTCTACAGCTGCACCATCGAGAGCGTCCTGACCGGTTCCATCACTGCCTGGTATAGCAACTGCTCTGCATCTGACCATAAGGTGCTACAGAGGGTAGTGCGAACGGCCCAGTACATCACTGAGGCCAAGCTTCCTGCCAGCCAGGACCTATATAATAGGTGGTGTCAGAGGAACGCCCATAAAATTGTCAGAGACTCCAGTCACCCAAGTTATAGACTGTTTTCTCTGCTACCGCACGGCAAGCGGTGCCGTAGCACCAAGTCTAGTACCAAAAGGCTCCTCAACAGCTTCTACCCCCAAGCCCCTTCACCCCACCTACATGTACAGATTCCCTCAACTAACCTGTACCCCTGCACACTGACTCGGTACCGGTGCCCCCTGTATATAGCCCCGTTATTGTTATTCTTATTGTGTTACTTTTTATTATTACTTTTTATTTTAGCATACTTGGTAAATATTTTCTTCTTCTTGAACAGCACTGTTGGTTAAGGACTTGTAAGTAAGCATTTCACGGTAAAGTCTACACTTGTTGTATTCGGCACATGTGGCAAGTAAAGTTTGATTTGATTTGATTTATTATCAGTATTGTCATTTGAACTATTATTATTCACATTGCAGGGCTTTCAATACCCAACCAATATAGCAAATGAGGCCACTTGAGTTGTGATGTGTTGCAGAACAATGTGTGAAACTAACAAGTGGAAAAGGATTTCAGTAAATGTATGACGGCAAAGAGAAAGCCTATGGGTATGTCATGGGGTGGGCAATTAAGAGATCCTATATAAAACAAGTGGGAAGACCCACTCTCACACTGTGTCTCTTTAGTATCTTTACAGGAGTATAGAAACGACTACTACTACTACTACTATTACTATTATTCCTACTACTACTACTGCTACTACTACTACTACAACTAGTGCTCTCACACAGGGCTTGAGACTGACAGATCTTCACTTCAAACATGAACAGCAAAGTTTATCTGTCTGGTGAGTAGCCTTTGGTGTACAAAGATGGAAACTGAACTAAATTATTTGAAATAGAAAGGTATAGGTGATGTTTTTTCTAATGTGCTTTTTCCTTTAAATGATATGTATAATGATGTACAGCAGTGGGGAGCATTTATTTAATGTTACCCCACACTTCAGTTAGATGGAACCTTTGTGTGGGTCTTTTAACAATGTTGGTCAGGCATCTTGTTGACATTCATCCAAGGACACCTCGACTTGCATTACACACCCTCACTGTAGAAATATTTTCTCATGAAATCATGTGATTTCACATCTCCTGTCCCTGCCATTATCTATCCTGTCCCTGCCACCAGTCCCCCTATCACCCCTCCTGTCCCTCCTATCACCCCTCCTGTCTCTCCTATCACCCCTCCTGTCCCACATATCACCCATCCAGTCTTACCTATCACCCCTCTAGTCTCTCCTATCACCTCTCCTGTCTTTCCTATCATCCCTCCTGTCTCTCCTATCACCCCTCTCCCTACTCTTCTATCACCCCTCCCGTCCCTCCTATCACCCCTCCTGTCCCTCTCCCATCACCCTTCCTGTCTGTCCTATCACCGTTCCTGTCTCTCCTATCAACACTCCTGTCCCTCCTGTCTCTCATATTGTCTCTCCTATCACCCCTCCTACCACTCCGGTCTCTCATATCACCCCTCTTACCACTCCTGTCTCTCCTATCACCACTCTCGTCTCTCCTGTCACCTCTACCGTCTTTCCTATCACCTCTCCCTACACTCTTATCACCTCTCCTGTACCTCCTATCACCCCTGCCCTCCATTCCTATCACCCCTCCCGTCCCTCCTATCACCCCTCCTGTCTCTCTCCCACCACTCTTCCTGTCTCTACTATCACTGGTCCTGTCTCTCCTGTCACTGTTCCTGTCTCTCCTATCAACACTCCTGTCCCTCCTGTCTCTCATGTTCTCTCTCGTATCACCGCTCCCATCTCTCCAATCACCCCTTTTGTCTATCACCCCTCCTACCCCTCTCGTCTCTACGAACACCCCTCTCATCTCTCCTATCGACACTCCTGTCCCTCCTGTCTCTCATATTGTCTCGCCTATCACCCCTACCGTCTCTCCTATCACCCCTACCGTCTCTCCTATCACCCCTACCGTCTCTCCTATCACCCATACGTCCCTCCTATCACCCATACCGTCCCTCCTATCACCCCGCCTGTCTCTACTATCACCCCTACCGTCTCTCCTATCACCCATACCATCCATCCTACCACCCCTCCTGTCTCTACTATCACACCTCCTGTCCCTTCTATCACCCCTCCTATCTCTCTCATCATCCCACCCATTTCTCCTTCCACCCCTCCTGTCCCTGCCGTAGGTTTACATTCCTGAAAATAATAGCAGTATTCTTTGCTCAAACCACTGCCAGTTCATGTCTTTAAAGATTAGTGTTCCAATGTGGTTAGCCCAAAATATTACAAGATAATTGACAGTGTCATCATATGATCAAAAGGCTAAACAGATCCTAAATCAGCACTTCTCCTCTGAGACGTTATAAATACGAGTTGAGTCTGCTAATGCAGCACATTCTTTAGATTTGACATACAGTTTGCATATTCCACAACAACAACAGGGAAAGTGAAAGATGAGATGACGAACGTATCGTGAAAGAAAAGGAGAAGTCGAAGAGTGGTCAGGATTATAAGGTTTCCTCCTGACACTCCACTGTGGTACCATGTGACTTATTTTAAGTCAAATACAATTTATTTTAAACAGATGATCTTTCTTGACCTACAGAAGGCCCCACAAGGCCTTACGATAAGCTAGCTATTGACCCTACAAAAGGCTAACTAGCTTCCCTACAATAGGCTAGCTCGTGAGCCTACAATAGGCTAGCTAGCAACCCCACAACAGACTATCCATATGGGGGCATTTTTTCTATCAGTGTGGATAGTTTAAAAAAAAATTTTTTAGGGGGAACTTCACACGTGTGCTTTTACTTGTTCTTTGAGGTCTAGGCCAAGTTACTGTGAAAGCACTCTGTTAGGCCAATCCTCTGAAAAGGGCTAAGTCTCAATCAGTTATTTCTGGGATTCCTCGCATCCTATCTCCTCTCCTCTTTGTCAACCCTATTAGAAGAGAAGGTCCAAGGTCCTTCCACTTGGAACATATTATCCAATGAGTTTTGTGAAGGGGGCGAGGAGAGAGGATGCGAGGACTGAAGGAAGGATTAATTGAGACAGAGCTAAGATCTCCACAGTTTCAGAGATTTAAAAGGGAAATTCAATTAAAACATAATATGATCGAATATGAAGGGGGAAGAAAAACTTCCACATAGTGTATTATGACAGCAACAAAAAACGGTATATTTAAAGTCTCTTAGTACAACAGAATATACACATACATACCAGTATCTATAGTCATTAACTCTCATTATCTTAGCACAACCGATTGCACATGACATCTACCTACATGAACTATTACACAACTCTATAGCTCTACTCTATTACACAGAAGGAGAGAAAGCTCAGATCCTTAGATCAGCCTTTTTTAAAGTATGGGTCCCGACGTGTCAGAGTAAATGTATCATTATTTCATTGATTACTGGAATTGATTTGTCCAAGTACAACTGAGCTCACTGTTCAGTGCGCTCTCTGCTTAGCAACGGTCTCTGCTTAGCAGCGGTCGGTCTCTGCTTAGCAACGGTCTCTGCTTAGCAACGGTCTCTGCTTAGCAACGCTCTCTGCTTAGCAATGCTCTCTGCTTAGCAATGCTTTCTGCTTAGCAACGGTCTCTGCTTAGCAACGCTCTCTGCTTAGCAATGCTTTCTGCTTAGCAACGGTCTCTGCTTAGCAACGGTCTCTGCTCAGTTTAGCAGCTGCGCGTGTGGGAGATGCCTGTGAGTTTTGTGGGTAACCGGATCTTTTTTTCTGCAGTCTTGAAGATCCCTCCGCACCCACAAACTGCAGCACTTCGATCAGCAGCAGATGATGCGCTGTCAGCCACTGACTTGTCATTCCTGCTCGCCATCACTCCAGTCCTGACTGAGCTCAATCGTCATGAAACGCAAATACAGCCATGAGTTTCTCTCTCTTGGTTTCAAACAAACTTTGAGAAATAACGATGCGCTCCCACAATGTGTTTTGTGCGGGGAAGTGCTGAGTAATGAGTATTTTAACAGCAGCAGCACTTCCAACTTAGACTTTTTTTCAACAATACTTTCTACAGTAAGATGTACAGTGTGCCTGATCATTTTTCATCTGTACTGTTACTTAGGGTTGCACTATCAAAAAAGGGAGTGTGTCTGTGTGTGTCTGTGTGTGTACTGTTAATCATCTGTGTGATGTGATCAATCAGTTTCTTCGGGTTCAGAATGAAAATTATTTATTGTATTTTAACAGCAACAGTTAAAGCCTAGACAGATATGAGTCTTTTTAATGGGGAAGAATAAACATGAATAGCTATTTATATGGTTATTGAAATTCATTTTATTTGTTTTTGTTAATATTGCATTTGTTTTAGGCATAAGAGCAATGAAATGTACCAATATTTACGCATAGCTGTATATTTTCATAACCTTGGGTCCCAAATAACATAGAATTTCTAATTTGTGTCTCAGCCTGAAAAAGTTTATGAACCCCTGCTTAGATACAGGGAGTCAAAGGTGGCCCTCTGGTGGTTGTAGTACTAACTACAGGTACAACTGTAGTGTTGGTGACAGAGACCTGGGTGGATGTAGTACTAACTACAGGTACAGCTGTAGTGTTGGTGACAGAGACCTGGGTGGATGTAATACTAACTACAGGTACAGCTGTATTGTTGGTGACAGAGACCTGGGTGGATGTAATACTAACTACAGGTACAGATGTAGTGTTGGTGACAGAGACCTGGGTGGATGTAGTACTAACTACAGGTACAGCTGTAGTGTTGGTGACAGAGACCTGGGTGGATGTAGTACTAACTACAGGTACAGCTGTAGTGTTGGTGACAGAGACCTGGGTGGATGTAGTACTAACTACAGGTACAGCTGTAGTGTTGGTGACAGAGACCTTGGTGGATGTAGTACTAACTACAGGTACAGCTGTAGTGTTGCTGACAGAGACCTGGGTGGATATAGTACTAACTACAGGTACAGCTGTAGTGTTGGTGACAGAGACCTGGGTGGATGTAGTACTAACTACAGGTACAGCTGTAGTGTTGGTGACAGAGACCTGGGTGGATGTAGTACTAACTACAGGTATAGCTGTAGTGTTGGTGACAGAGACCTTGGTGGATGTAGTACTAACTACAGGTACAGCTGTAGTGTTGGTGACAGAGACGTGGGTGGATGTGGTACTAACTACAGGTACAGCTGTAGTGTTGGTGACAGAGACCTGGGTGGATGTTGTACTAACTACAGGTACAACTGTAGTGTTGGTGACAGAGACATGGGTGGATGTAGTACTAACTACAGGTACAGCTGTAGTGTTGGTGACAGAGACCTGGGTGGGTGTAGTACTAACTACAGGTACAGCTGTAGTGTTGGTGACAGAGACCTGGGTGGATGTAGTACTAACTACAGGTACAGCTGTTGTGTTGGTGACAGAGACCTGGGTGGATGTAGTACTAACTACAGGTACAGCTGTAGTGTTGGTGACAGACACCTGGGTGGATGTAGTACTAACTACAGGGACAGCTGTAGTGTTGCTGACAGAGACCTGGGTGGATGTAGTACTAACTAAATGTACAGCTGTAGTGTTGATGACAGAGGCCTGGGTGGATGTAGTACTAACTACAGGTACAGCTGTAGTGTTGGTGACAGAGACCTGGGTGGATTTAGTACTAACTACAGGTACAACTGTAGTGTTGGTGACAGAGACCTGGGTGGATGTAGTCCTAACAACAGGTACAGCTGTAGTGTTGGTGACAGAGACCTGGGTGGATGTAGTACTAACTACAGGTACAGCTGTTGTGTTGGTGACAGAGACCTGGGTGGATGTAGTACTAACTACAGGTACAGCTGTTGTGTTGGTGACAGAGACCTGGGTGGATGTAGTACTAACTACAGGTACAGCTGTTGTGTTGGTGACAGAGACCTGGGTGGATGTAGTACTCACTACAGGTACAGCTGTAGTGTTGGTGACAGAGACCTGGGTGGATGTAGTACTAACTACAGGTACAGCTGTTGTGTTGGTGACATAGACCTGGGTGGATGTTGTACTAACTACAGGTACAGCTGTAGTGTTGGTGACAGAGACCTTGGTGGATGTAGTACTAACTACAGGTACAGCTGTAGTGTTGCTGACAGAGACCTGGGTGGATGTAGTACTAACTACAGGTACAGCTGTAGTGTTGGTGACAGAGACCTGGGTGGATGTTGTACTAACTACAGGTACAGCTGTAGTGTTGCTGACAGAGACCTGGGTGGATGTAGTACTAACTACAGGTACAGCTGTAGTGTTGGTGACAGAGACCTGGGTGGATGTTGTACTAACTACAGGTACAGCTGTAGTGTTGGTGACAGAGACCTGGGTGGATGTTGTACTAACTACAGGTACAGCTGTAGTGTTGGTGACAGAGACCTTGGTGGATGTTGTACTAACTACAGGTACAGCTGTAGTGTTGGTGACAGAGACCTGGGTGGATGTAGTACTAACTACAGGTACAGCTGTAGTGTTGGTGACAGAGACCAGGGTGGATGTAGTACTAACTACAGGTACAGCTGTAGTGTAGGTGACAGAGACCTGGGTGGATGTAGTACTAACTACAGGTACAGCTGTAGTGTCGGTGACAGAGACCTGGGTGGATGTAGTATTAACTACAGGTACAGCTGTAGTGATGGTGACAGAGACCTGGGTGGATGTAGTACTAACTACAGGTACAGCTGTAGTGTTGGTGATAGAGACCTGGGTGGATGTAGTACTAACTACAGGTACAGCTGTAGTGTTGGTGACAGAGACCTGGGTGGATGTAGTACTAACTACAGGTACAACTGTAGTGTTGGTGACAGACACCTGGGTGGATGTTGTACTAACTACAGGTACAGCTGTAGTGTTGGTGACAGAGACGTGGGTGGATGTAGTACTAACTACAGGTACAGCTGTAGTGTTGGTGACAGAGACCTGGGTGGATGTAGTACTAACTACAGGTACAGCTGTAGTGTCGGTGACAGAGACCTGGGTGGATGTAGTATTAACTACAGGTACAGCTGTAGTGATGGTGACAGAGACCTGGGTGGATGTAGTACTAACTACAGGTACAGCTGTAGTGTTGGTGATAGAGACCTGGGTGGATGTAGTACTAACTACAGGTACAGCTGTAGTGTTGGTGACAGAGACCTGGGTGGATGTAGTACTAACTACAGGTACAACTGTAGTGTTGGTGATAGAGACCTGGGTGGATGTAGTACTAACTACAGGTACAGCTGTAGTGTTGTTGACAGAGACCTGGGTGGATGTAGTACTAACTACAGGTACAGCTGTAGTGTTGGTGATAGAGACCTGGGTGGATGTTGTACTAACTACAGGTACAGCTGTAGTGTTGGTGACAGAGACCTGGGCGGATGTAGTACTAACTACAGGTACAGCTGTTGTGTTGGTGACAGAGACCTGGGTGGATGTTGTACTAACTACAGGTACAGCTGTAGTGTTGGTGACAGAGACCTGGGTGGATGTAGTACTAACTACAGGTACAGCTGTAGTGTTGGTGACAGAGACCTGGGTGGATGTAGTACTAACTACAGGTACAGCTGTAGTGTTGGTGACAGAGACCTGGGTGGATGTAGTACTAACTACAGGTACAACTGTAGTGTTGGTGACAGACACCTGGGTGGATGTTGTACTAACTACAGGTACAGCTGTAGTGTTGGTGACAGAGACGTGGGTGGATGTAGTACTAACTACAGGTACAGCTGTAGTGTTGGTGACAGAGACCTGGGTGGATGTAGTACTAACTACAGGTACAGCTGTAGTGTTGGTGATAGAGACGTGGGTGGATGTAGTACTAACTACAGGTACAGCTGTAGTGTTGGTGACAGAGACCTGGGTGGATGTAGTACTAACTACAGGTACAGCTGTAGTGTTGGTGACAGAGACGTGGGTGGATGTAGTACTAACTACAGGTACAGCTGTAGTGTTGGTGACAGAGACCTGGGTGGATGTAGTACTAACTACAGGTACAGCTGTAGTGTTGGTGATAGAGACCTGGGTGGATGTTGTACTAACTACAGGTACAGCTGTAGTGTTGGTGACAGAGACCTGGGCGGATGTAGTACTAACTACAGGTACAGCTGTTGTGTTGGTGACAGAGACCTGGGTGGATGTTGTACTAACTACAGGTACAGCTGTAGTGTTGGTGACAGAGACCTGGGTGGATGTAGTACTAACTACAGGTACAGCTGTAGTGTTGGTGACAGAGACCTGGGTGGCTGTAGTACTAACTACAGGTACATCTGTAGTGTTGGTGACAGAGACCGGGGTGGATGTAGAAGAAGAGTTTTGTACAGAAATGATCAAACTCAAGTTACAAATGCTGGTAAACACTAAAATACATTCAAATACAGTCAGCAAATAAATCGCAGCACCCCAATCCTCCAAACTACTTCCTGTGGAACCGGTTGATTGAGACTCAGCAGAAAAACAGACATCTCTAGTTTAAACTGACAGGTTTAGATATTTGTATTATGTTCATTAGATTCTGCGGGGCTGTATTACTAGTATTATGTCTACTGTAAAGGGGAGTCATGCTGTAGTTCAAGTCTTATGTAAAATACAGAAATACATGCCTTCATTCAGGAAAATATTACATTCTTAACTCTCAAAATGTGCAATACCCAAGTGCATCTATGTGGTTGTCACTAAGAGTCACAAGCAAAATCTTTGTTCATCCTGTAAGTAGTTAAGCTAAAGGACATTTCTGAACATCCTGTCCTGTAAATTTTGAGAGGAGATAAGAGTTAATGTCTGGTGTTCTCTGTCTTGGCTGAAGAGCTTGGCTGCCCTCCAGTGTTACCAGGTAGAATGTCTTCTTTTCCCCCTTTTTCCAGCCAGGCCAACCTTCACCCTTTGCCAGTTCTTCAAGAATTCTTTCTACTTTTTTCATGGTTTAATTTTGAGTGCCCTCTAGCGGCTGTAATAATATGGTTAATCCCCTTAATTTGCCACGGTACATGGCCATGGTTAGTTTTAAAAACACTTTGCATTGTACAGTCTACAATATTGAAAACAATATTGAAAACGTAACGTACTTCTGTCAAGTCGGCCTTTTAATGTGTTGCATAATGCGGAAAAAATGTGTGCCTACATGACAACTGCATAAACTTTACAAAAAACATGTGATCAAAGGTGATGGAGTTTTGACTGCAGTCACAGATGATCCATTATATTGACCAGATACCCCAGTGACTTTAACAATGGAAAGGAATGTCTTCAAAAATAGAAGGCAGTCAGGAGGCAAGCTCAGGTGGGACCATTCTAACCAATCAGAAGACAGACACATGTCTGAACAACAGGCACAACTCTGATATAAAATGTTTTTTCTCAAAGTTACCAGGATGTCACGTGTCCTACTT
Organism: Salvelinus alpinus; assembly: GCF_045679555.1. Lineage (NCBI taxonomy): Eukaryota > Metazoa > Chordata > Actinopteri > Salmoniformes > Salmonidae > Salvelinus > Salvelinus alpinus. Next base: position 74,540,322 of record NC_092091.1, read on the forward strand.
ATATCAGTGCACTCCTAACAACCTAAGCATTACGAAACTCAAATAAGCCACAGGTAGCAAATACGCCTTCATTTTTTGTGAACCAAATTCAACACTCTTTCATTGACCTCCAAACAAACATTCCTCGCTTGGTGAGTGAAATAACTAAAAGCCACCTGCTGGAGAAGACAGATTTTGGGCTCAGTTATCCCTCTCTTTACCTCTTCCTCTCTGCTGCAGTCGACTGGAAGTTTGTGCTGTTGCTCTTCATCAACATCGTCTTGAAGCCAGCGCCTGCATTGTGGGAGTCTTCAGTCATGTTGTGTTTTTATTCCACCCACCAAACATGACCAAAGTGACTGAAACAGGAACCAACTTTGCCATGATTCATGTATACAGTGGATATGTACAAATGAACGTGATATTTGAGGCTCTTTCACCAGTTGATAGTACACTGTACACACATACAGTATATTTACAGTTTGTTAGTGTGTGATACATATGGAGACGTTTATTTCTACATTACAAAGACACCTTGTATGAAGATTGGAAACACTCGACTTTCCTCTGCAGTCGGTTACTTCAGCCTTACCCTCAAACAAGACCAACATAGAGAGGGACATGTAGAATAGCCTAGTAAACCCTTCTATCTACAGAAAGCTGCAGAGCTGTAGAATACAGTGAACTGGTCCATACTGTAAATAAAAAAAAATTACATTTGTACATGTGAATGAAATGTTCTTTCCACCCTTTGAATCCTTTCCAAATATTGTTTCAAACAGAGGGTGCATGACTTACATAAACTATCACGTTATACTGTTCAAATCAGAGGAGGCTGGTGGGAGGAGCTATAGGAGAACGGGCTCATTGTAATGGTTGAAATAGAATCAATGGAATGTTACCAAACACGTAAAACACATGAAAACAACGTGTTTAACCTTTTTCCATTGATTCCATTCCAGCCATTACAATGAGCCCGTACTCCTATAGCTCCTCCCATCAGCCTCCAGACAGACACACAGTAACACCTCCCTTCACTTCATCTTGCCCTAATCGTTCATTTCATCTCTCACACACACTCATATGCCCTCTCTCTCCTTTCTCTCTCATAGAACTGTCTGGTGCGCTGTGAGAATGGTGTGTTCACTGCAGTAGTGGGAGACTTTAGTCTGGCAGAAAAGATTCCAGACTACAGGTTAGTACTGTGAGAAGATTCCAGACTACAGGTTAGTACTGTGAGAAGATTCCAGACTACAGGTTAGTGCTGTGAGAAGATTCCAGACTACAGGTTAGTGCTGTGAGAAGATTCCAGACTACAGGTTAGTGCTGTGAGAAGATTCCAGACTACAGGTTAGTGCTGTGAGAAGATTCCAGACTACAGGTTAGTGCTGTGAGATGATTCCAGACTACAGGTTAGTGCTGTGAGAAGATTCCAGACTACAGGTTAGTGCTGTGAGAAGATTCCAGACTACAGGTTAGTGCTGTGAGAAGATTCCAGACTACAGGTTAGTGCTGTGAGATGATTCCAGACTACAGGTTAGTGCTGTGAGAAGATTCCAGACTACAGGTTAGTGGTGTGAGAAGATTCCAGACTACAGGTTAGTGCTGTGAGAAGATTCCAGACTACAGGTTAGTGCTGTGAGAAGATTCCAGACTACAGGTTAGTGCTGTGAGAAGATTCCAGACTACAGGTTAGTGCTGTGAGAAGATTCCAGACTACAGGTTAGTGCTGTGAGAAGATTCCAGACTACAGGTTAGTGCTGTGAGAAGATTCCAGACTACAGGTTAGTGCTGTGAGAAGATTCCAGACTACAGGTTAGTGCTATGAGAAGATTCCAGACTACAGGTTAGTGCTGTGAGAAGATTCCAGACTACAGGTTAGTGCTGTGAGAAGATTTCAGACTACAGGTTAGTGCTGTGAGAAGATTCCAGACTACAGGTTAGTGCTGTGAGAAGATTCCAGACTACAGGTTAGTGCTGTGAGAAGATTCCAGACTACAGGTTAGTGATGTGAGAAGATTCCAGACTACAGGTTAGTGCTGTGAGAAGATTCCAGACTACAGGTTAGTGCTGTGAGAAGATTCCAGACTACAGGTTAGTGCTGTGAGAAGATTCCAGACTACAGGTTAGTGCTGTGAGAAAGTTCTCCAGATTACAGGAAGACTATATGACTGGCTCCCCATATTCCCATCATGACTGCACATATAGCCTTAAATACATTGAACATTGTATTCTGTTTTTCTCTCCTGAAAAATCTATGTGTTCTATATTAATGTGTTATTTTCCTCTCCTCCAGTGACGGGGCTGATCAGCAGACTCTGGCTGTGGTGGGCTCCCCCTACTGGATGGCCCCGGAGGTGCTGAGATGAGAGGTCTATGATGAAAAGATACTAACAGTACTCTACTGTTTTCTGGCTGTTATCTCACTGGTCCCAGTGCATAATAAGAGGAAGCAAACATAGTAATGCAATAAAGTAGTACTATGCTATAATGCAATCTGGAAGGACAACTGTTCCATGTCCCTGCTGTGTTTTTCTGGTTGTGTCTAGTGGGTCTTGCTAATATGTATGTTTCTAGCAAATGACCAGACTCTTTCAAGGTGTATTATTGTGAATATGTCAAGTGAGATGTTATTGATCAGATGTGATTGGCTGACTCTGACCCCTAGGTGGATGTGTTTGACTATGGAATCATCCTGTGTGAGATCATCGCCCGGATAGAGCTGATCCGGACTTCCTACCTTAATGAGGTACACACACACACGCACACACACACACACACTCACACACACACACACACACACACACACACACACACACACACACACACACACACACACACACACACACACACACACACACACACACACACACACACACACACACACACACACACACACACACACACACACACACACACACACACACACACACACACACACACACACACACACACACGACCCCAGTTAATGACAGGCACACAGTTAACCAATGTTTTTCCGTTTTACACGATCACACAACCCTAAATCAAGGCTTTACTACTATCACACAACAAACGGACAGTGTATGAACAAACCCTTAACCCAACCCTTTCACCACCACTGCACAACCCCAGTAGGTCTACTGTCAAATAGCACCATAGAATATTTTTTTCCACTTTGACCCAGAAAAGAAGTACCCTCCTTTCCCTTATTGAACATAATCACATGTAACTGCTGTGGAGGACTTGAGTATTGAATCAATGCAGTACATTGTAGAGGTTCCATTCTTGTTTGAATGTTTAATGAGTAGAACTCTATCACAGTGTGTGTCTCCATTGAGTAAATACTGTGTAGAAATACAACATGTATATATTTTTAACCTAGGCAGACAAACTAATTTACAGCTAGTCGGCTACATTAAAAGATGATGATGATGGTTTTTGTGCGTGCATGACTTTGGGCTAGACGTTGGCTGCCTTTGAGAACCTGGTCGGTGACTATCGGACACCATTCCTCAACCTTGCAGTCCTCTGCTCTAATTTAAAATACAATAACAGACAGACTGACAGACAGACAGACATAATTGCATGCATCCATGACTCTGTGTACATACTTGCTGTAAATGCATAGATTGACAACCTAAAACCCCTGACCTTCACCTCTCCCTCCGCTGCTAGTCCCTCCCCTGCACCCCCGAGCTGGGGCGACCCCTCGCCCCCCTCCTCCGGGACCCCGACCTACAGAGCTTGGGGAAAGACGAGGAAGAGGAGGTGGAGGATGAAAGGAGAAGGAGAAGGGAGGGATGGTGGAGGATGAAAGGTGGAAGGATAAAGGAGGGATGGTGGAGGATGAAAGGAGGAAGGATAAAGGAGGGATGGTGGAGGATGAAAGGAGGAAGGAGAAGGGAGGGATGGTGGAGGATGAAAGGAGGAAGATTAAAGGAGGGATGGTGGAGGATGAAAGGAGGAAGGAGAAGGGAGGGATGGTGGAGGATGAAAGGAGGAAGATTAAAGGAGGGATGGTGGAGGATGAAAGGAGGAAGGAGAAGGGAGGGATGGTGGAGGATGAAAGGAGGAAGGACAAGGGAGGGATGGTGGAGGATGAAAGGAGGAAGGATAAAGGAGGGATGGTGGAGGATGAAAGGAGGAAGGAGAAGGGAGGGATGATGGAGGATGAAAGGAGGAAGGATAAAGGTGGGATGGTGGAGGATGAAAGGAGGAAGGATAGAGGGATGGTGGAGGATGAAAGGAGGAAGGATAAAGGAGGGATGGTGGAGGATGAAAGGAGGAAGGATAAATGAGGGATGGTGGAGGATGAAAGGAGGAAGGATAAAGGAGGGATGGTGGAGGACGTGTCAGATGATTCAGGGCTGCTTCTGGACCTGGACATGGTGTCTCTGGAAGAGGAAGAGGAGGAAGCTTTTTCTCTGGGGGAGCCTATGGACTGCAGCAGGTCTCCTGACACGCTAGAGGGCGATGTCCCTACACCAGGGAGACGTCTACTACACCCAGCCTCGTTCTCTTCCTCCTTGTTTCTGCAGCCTAACGGCTGGGGCTATCCAGTCTCCAACTCCCCGCCCCCTCCCTCCCTCTTCTCCCCCATCTGGACAACAACAACGGCTCGGCGACGGCGGTCGTCGGACGTCCGATTGGCTGGAGGGATAGCAGCTTCCGCACTGCAATCCTGGGCCCCCCTGCTGGCCCCGCCCCTGAGCAAGATGAGTTAATTTCCTGTCCGGGCTGCTGTCTGATTGGATTGAGCTTTCCTTCTGTGTGCCTGAAGGAGGCGAATGGTCTCGCTCCTCTGACCGCGCCTTGTGTGCCTTGGCTGCCTCTACCGGAGGGACAGACTTAAGTAGGGCTCCCCCTAGTGGGCTGACTGACAACGTGTGTGTGTGTGTGCGCGTGTGCGCGCGCGTGTGTGTGTGTGTGTGTGTGTGTGTGCGTGTGCGTGTGCGTGTGTGTGTGTGTGTGTGTGTGTGTGTGTGTGTGTGTGTGTGTGTGTGTGTGTGTGTGTGTGTGTGTGTGTGTGTGTGTGTGAATTCATTATTTTCTACTATTTATTCATTTGAGATCTTATATATTGGTTGTTGACCTGGAGCCATTTGATAACTGCAGTGTGTCACTGGTTTGTTCACTCACTTTCTACACTCTGAATCTTTCTATTTGATTCCTACTAATGACTCTTCACTGGTCTGGGTGGTGCGTGAGATTTGAATTGAATTCAAACAGGTCCTTCTTCTTCCCTCAAAACTCAAAGTGTTCTTCCAATAACCCACTATGATCCAGGTATCCTCTCAGTGTTCTTCCAATAACCCACTATGATCCAGGTATCCTCTCAGTGTTCTTCCCATAACCCACTATGATCCAGGTATCATCAGCGTGTTTTAACAGCCTGTGTAACTTTGAAACATCATGAAAAGCAATTCTCCTCTTTGTACTGATTATTCCACCCAAGGTGTGTTTGTGTGTGTGTGTGCGTGTGTGTGTGTGTTCGCGCGCGCGTGTGTGTGTGTGTGTGTGTGTGTGTGTGTGTGTGTGTGTGTGTGTGTGTGTGTGTGTGTGTGTGTGTGTGTGTGTGTGTGTGTGTGAGAGAGCTTGCGCCTGCATGTGTGTCAGAGGGAGAGAGATAGTATGTGTGTGACTGAATGACTAAGGTTTGTCCCCTGATGTCTGTATTGAAATGTTAAATGTTCGCTGGTCATTTCCCCGTACCTGTGTGTGAGAGATTAGAGAACTGAGTGTAATAATTGTATATGAAGTGAGTGAGGTGTACATCATCTTTACTATAATTACTGATGAAAATCACTGCACTTTTGATTTCATAGGCCTGCTGGTTCCTTGTCTGTTTGGGATGAAATGGCACCCTATTCCCTATATAGCGCACTACTTTGAACAAAGCCCCATGCATCCTGGTCAAAAGTAGTGCATTATATATGGAATAGGATGCCAATTTGTCAGTCGGTCCCAGAGTTTAGGATTTGTTTTTCTCCCTCTGCTGGCCTGGAGGACTCAGACAGACCAGGCCACCATGGCTCACATATGTGTCTCAATAACCGTCAATGGCTTCCATTCCTCATAACCTTTACCTCTAGGAGAAGCTATACAGGACCAGGAAAAGGTCCCGGCCATGTTTATATATCAACTAATATGAGGGAACTTAAAAAGATTCATGACTATTTGGCTATAGCTATTAACATTCATAACCAGTTCTAACCAGTTAATCTATCTAGTGATCTGTAGGAAAGGAGGAGGAGGAAAGATAAATAAGACTATTGGGACGTAGCCGCTCTCCCTTAACTGTGTTGGCCAGAGAGTCTCTTTATTACTTCACTGTTTAAACATCATGATTTACAGAGTCTGGACAACTGTGTGCATCCATCTAAAGAATTCCACTGTTCTGTCCCATATTGATGATGTCATAATGACAATGGTGTGAACACCGACCCATATGTCCATGGAACGACCGAGTCATGGAGTGTAATGCACTGAATGAAGACGTTTTGAATTTTTTGTTGTTGATTAAAACATATTTTATTTATAATGCCAATGCATGAAAACTACCCTGAAATCACGTATGTAGCTAATTACCAGCTTTAATAAACTGTCATGATGATTATTTGTGTTATTTTAAGAAAATGTCCTCATTGAATATAAATGAAAACATTGAATGTAATCTATTGTAGCTGGCATTTGTCTAAATTCTCATTACATAATGTTTACTATTGACATAAATGGAAACAATCACAGACACAGCAGAGCCAGGTTAAATGTCATAAAGCTTTATGTAAGCTATAGAATATACATCTATAGAAGTCAATGGGTCCACAGTTACAGACTATAACATTAGAATGGCAACAGAGTACACTGTCTGTAGATGCATTCAATGCAATGCAATACAATTGTAATTACATTCAATGTGACTAAGCTTGGGACTCTAGAACAGCATTGTTTCAGATTTTCATTGTATACCGCAAGCAGCTTGTACTGCTTTCACCACTGGTTCAATAACTCTTTTAAGAAAACCATCTATAAAGCCATTTTCTCCTTCAGCTCTCTCTCTTGCCTCCCTTTCATGTTTTTCTCTCACCTCCTTTATTTCTTTATCTTTAGCCTCTTTTTCCAGTTTCAGTTTCTCCAGTTCCTCCTCCCTGAGTCTCTGCTCTTCCTTCTCTCTCTGGATTCTCTTCTTCTCCTCTTTAATCGCTTTCTCCTGAGCTTCTTGTTTCATTTTCTTCAGTTCCTCCTCATGTCTGCGTTTCTGCTCTTCGTTCTCTTTCAGGATCCTCTCATTCTCCTCTTTAAGCGCTTTCTCCCGGGCCTCTTGTTTAATTTTGTCTTCCTTCAGTTTCTCCTCTTCTCTGCGTATCTTCTCTTCATTCTCTTTCAGGATCCTGTTCTTCTCCTCTTCAATCGCTCTCTCAGCCTTCTGGAACATCTCAGTGGTGTAGTGGCTTCCTCCATTCATCTTCACCATCTTGTTTATCTTCTCAAGCAGCTCAGTGACCTGGGAGGGATTCTTATCATTGTTGTTAAAGACATGATATCCCCCTTTGCATTGGGAAAGTAAACTGTTCAGATCTGGATTTTCATGCAGGGCCTTTTGAATTGTTGCACCAGCATTATCATCATCACCAAGAACTTCTCCGTGTGTGAAGAGAACCATGCTGTATCTTGATGCTTCATCACCAAAGAACCTTTGAATTATCTCCACAGTTTCCTTTTCCTCTTTAGTGAATCTTGCCAGCTTGATCACAATCAGGAACACATTGGGACCAGGTGCAGAGAAAGAGATGCATTTAGCAATCCTTTTCAGTGACTCCTCATTGGACAATGTAGTATCAAACAAACCTGGGGTGTCAATAACAGCTACACTTTGCTCACCCACCTTCCCTCTTGTCTTTTTACAGTCTTTTGTCAGAGAAATCAAAGAAAACATTGATTTGAAAGTGTTTGTCCCCAGAATGGTGTTTCCTGTTGCACTTTTCCCACCTCCAGTCTTCCCGACCAGAACAATCCGGACCTCCTTTTGTATCTGCAGTTGGAATTCTGTTGGATTAAATGGACATGGCTGTTTACTTTTAAAGAGGTCTAGTCTTCATGTAACACACGTTGGCAAATTTTGAGGAACGGCTAATTTCTTAAGATTCACACTTCTTGACACAAAGCAGTACTTCATGGTCTGCACAAAATAATCTGTGAGCATCGCCTCTACAGATGTAGGATCTTAATTTGAGCCAGTTTGCTACAGCAGGAAAATAATCCTGCAGCAACAAGAAATGTGAATTATTTTATGGATTATAATTAATGGACATTTTCGTAGGGGTTGACATATTGTTCGTTAGGGAAAATCAAGTCTGAACTTGCAAAGTGGACATTAGAGTACTTAAAACGCAAATCCACTAAACTTTTGCATTTGCTGCTGTGCAGGAAAACCTTCAGCAACAAAACATTTATCAAATTAAGATCCTACATCTGTATGTGCTAAACTGTTTTTATGCCATTATCATTTTTTTGCTAAATTGACTCCCATCAAATACCAAGCAATCTCTTGGTTTTAATATATAAATAATGGCCACAGCACAAAAATACATGTAAAATCCATGTGTTCCTTTTTAGAATCATTACAGCAGGTGAGAAAGAGAATGAAAGATAGAGAAGGTAGTGCTCTAAAACAGTCATATACAATAAGCGCTTACAAGAATAAAAACAAAATGTTAGTTATGAATGTAAAAAAATAAAGACTTACCTAAAGTATTAATAAAACATGTTTCAATTATTATTATTTTTTAAAATATGAATTACTCCACTGACTTGTACATTATAATGTAACTAATAATGTTAACATTTTGTGTCAACTTGACCAGGAAATAAAAGCAGTGGAGTAATATAAAATAATGCTCCCCACTGCTATACATCAGTATATTTCTAGAGCACATGAAGTTCAAAGGAAAAAGCACATAAAAAAACGAATCAATACCATTGACTTGAGTTCCCATCTTTATAAACTAAAGGCTACTCACCAGACTGAGACTCTTTGCTGTTCATGTTTGCAGTGAAGATCTGTCAGTCTCAAGCACTATGTGAGAGTAGTAGTAGTAGAAGTAGTTTCTGTGCTCCTAAAAGGATACTAAAGAGATACAATGTGAGAGTGGGTCTTCTCACTTGTTTTATACAGGATCTCTCAGGTGCCCACGCCCTGACACACCCACAGGCTTTCTCTTAGCTTTCATACAATTTCTGAAATCCTTTCCCACTAGTTATGGCTGTAATACAATAGAAATGTTTTGACTGGTCTAATATTTAACTATTCAGTCAAGTCAAATCGTAATAAACTAGTATGTTAGGACTACTATGTTTGGACTACTAATTGAGGGCGAATATATTCAACATGTTTGAACATTTTCGGGATGCTGTAGAGTGCCCGGGAGCCTATGGGAGCCATCATCCGCAAATGGGTTATGTGCTTACACTTTACGAGACTGTGGCATTATGTTTTACTCTGGGTTTGATCTAAAGATTTGGTCAAATGCGCCGGGAGCTGATCAGGAACCTGTAGATCGTACTAAAAACGTGTAGTGTCTGGCCGGCTTTAGTTTCACATATTGTTACTCAACAAGTCACACCTTAAGTGACCTCATGTGCTATAGTCTGTAGGTTGGGTATTGAAAGCCCCACATTGTGAATAATAATAGTTCTAATGACAATACTAATAATATACTAATACTAACAATACCTTTATTTGTAAAGCAATTTTCATACACTTCAAAATGCAAAGCACAAAGCAAACAATAACAACGTGGAAGATTAGTAGGCTTAACTATATGCTACCGTTAGTGTAATGAATATACAGCAGAAAAGTCTGCTTCCTCTAAGTCAAGTGGTGTTACAGAACATGTGTCTTTGCATTACAACTTCCTGCCCCCTGACACATAACGTTTGTATTGTCTCATACTAAATGATTGTTAATTTCTCTTTACTGATGATGTCTACCTATACACCCTCCACTATCTGTCTTTGGACAGTGATGCTAAATTGTTACATTTGGCTCTGTACTAGAGCATTTTGGATTTGAGATCAATGTTCATATGAGGTGACAGTATAGAATGTCACCTTTTACTTGAAGGTATTTTCTTACATATCTGAATGACCTTAGAGATCCAGTCCCGCCATTTGTAAACGTCATCAGTATTTAGACAAATTTCACTTATAGTGTACCAAAGTAGTAAAAAACATAGTATTTGGTACCATATTCCTAGCACTCAATGACTACATCAAGATTGTGACTCTACAAACTCAATGCCTTTACAGTTTGTTGTAGTTGAATGGCAGAAATGCAACATTGGGCTTCAGGAAAAATGTGCTGTAAGAAAACTGTAAAATTCTCTAAAAATCACATCAAAATGGATGAAAAGCATTTAAATATGATGGATAATATTGTCTAATGGTATATACATCTGAAATTAAGTCATATTTAGTCTGAAATAGACATGTTTATCAACCCGACCGATCCATATTTTTTGATTTTCGCTATCAAAACATATTTTTTTGAAAGGACAAACTATGTTGTCTATTTTCTATGTATGGAGAACATCTAACTTACTTCTAGTAATATCTGGTTGTCCTTTCTGGCTTCATTTGAAGAGAGAACATCCTATCTTACTTCTTTACCATAAAATGAAGGGTCGTCAATGGCCGTATTCTGACCTCACAAACCACCATTTTTAAACATATATAAATTGTTGCTATTTTAATGTGTAGAGGGAACATCAAAGTTACCCTTGAAGTATGTGGTTGTCCATAGTTGCTGAATGTGGAAGGGAATCAGTCTCTAACTTGTCTATCAATATATGTACTGCTGCTGAGTGGCGCACTGGTCTAAGGCACTGTAGGGTTCATTACAGACCCTGGTTCAATCCCAGGCTGCATCACAACTGGCCATTATAGCGAGTCCATTAGGGCGGTGTACAATTGGTCTAGTGTCATCCCGGTTAGGGGAGGGTTCAGCCGGGGTACGCTGTCATTGAAAATAGTTATTTGTTTTCATCTGACTTGCTTAGTTAAATAATATGTGAATGTGGCCTTATGTCTCAGTTTGGGAACCCTTTAAGCTGTGTTTTTGCAACACTTACAAAACTAGCTCTAGCTATGGCTCAGAGTTATTGTTTCCCAATTTCCTTTTTTTTCTGCACAGCTCCTACATTTTAGAGAAGACAAGAACAAAAATGTAACGTCATGTACTTGCATGGAAGGAATACAACATACAGTATGATTGTGTAGTGGACCAGTGTGGTGTCAGACGATGCCACAATAATCATTAATGGCACACAACAAAATGACTACTGAGAGATACATCTGGGTCTAAGTAGATTCACTATTTAGTGTTTGACATGAAACTTTCGCTTAGGACTTGTACAGGATCAGTGGAGGAAAAAGTACCCAATTGTAAAAGTAAAACAAAAGAAATCAGTCAAGACCTCAGAAAAGAAATTGTAGACCACAAGTCTGGTTCATCGTTGGGAGCAATTTCCAAACGCCTGAATGTACCACGTTCATTTGTACAAAAAATAGTATGCAAGTATAAACACCATGGGACCACACAGCCATCATACCGCTCAGGTAGAAGAGGCATTCTGTCTCCTAGAGATGAACGTACTTTGGTGCGAAAAGTGCAAATCAATCCCAGAACAACAGCAAAGGACCTTGTGAAGATGCTGGAGGAAACAGGTGCAAAAGTATCTACAGTATATCACAAAAGTGAGTACACCCCTCACATTTTTGTAAATATTTTTCCGAGTCAGTAGAGAAGCCTCTTTTGTGTCCTAAGATTTCATAACGGTGACCTTAATTGCCTATCGTCTGTAAGCTGTTAGTGCCTTAACGACCGTTCCACAGGTGCATGTTCATTAATTGTTTATGGTTCATTGAACAAGAATGGGAAACAGTGTTTAAACCCTTTACAATGAATATCTGTTTAGTTATTTGGATTTTTACAAATTATCTTTGAAAGACATGGTCCTGAAAAAGGGACGTTTCTTTTTTTGCAGATTTTATGATTTCTTAAATAATAAAGCATTTGACCTCTCATTAAGGGCTTCATTCATAAAAAAGGTTATACTTAAATCCAATGTAACGGTCCTGACCTGTTTTCTGTTGTTTTTGTTATGTGTTTAGGTCAGGGCATGTGTTTTGGGTGGGCAGTCTATGTTATCTGTTTCTATGTTGGTTGTGGTTGCCTGGTATGGCTCTTAATTAGAGGCAGGTGTTTTGCGTTTCTCCTCTAATTAAGAGTCATATTTAGGTAGGGTGTTCTCACTGTTTGTTTGTGGGTGATTGTCTCCTGTGTCGTCGAATGTATGTACCATACGGGACTGTTTGGCTGTTCGTTTATTTTGATGTCGTCTGTTTCCTGTCCGTGAGTTTACGTTTAGTTATGTAAGTTTATGTTCAGGTTTCGTCAACGTCGTTTTCTTGTTTTGTATATTTGAAAGTGTTTTGTTTCGTGTTGCCATCGTCGTTTCAAATAAAAAGATGGCTTACTTCCCGAATGCTGCATTTTGGTCTGATGATCCTTCTCTCCTCTCCTCGTCCGAGGATGAGGAGAGCGACAGCCCTTACAGAATCACCCACCACGCTAAGACCAAGCGGCAAGGGAATGCTCAACAGAGCAACAAGGACTCCTGGACTTGGGAGGAGATCCTGGATGGTAGAGGACCTTGGGCTCAGCCAGGGGAATATCGCCGTCCCAAGGAGGAGTTGGAAGCAGCGAAGGCTGAGAGGCGCTGGTATGAGGAGGCAGCGCGTCGACGCGGTTGGGAGCCCGTGAGTCAGACCCAAAAATTTCTTGGGGGGGGGCACACGAGGAGTGTGGCAAAGCCGGGTAGGATACCCGAGCCAACTCCCCGTGCTTACCGTGGAGGTAGAAGGCGTCGTACTGGTAAGACACCGTGTTATGCGGTAAAGCGCACGGTGTCCCCAGTACGCGTGCTTAGCCCAGTGCGGGCTATTCCACCTTGCCGCACTGGGAGGGCTAGGTTGGGCATCGAGCCGAGTGCCATGAAGCCGGCCCAACGTATCTGGTCTCCAGTACGTCTCCTCGGGCCGGCGTACATGGCACCAGCCTTACAGGTGGTGTCCCCGGTTCGCCTGCATAGCCCAGTGCGGGCTATTCCACCTCGCCGCACTGGCAGGGCTACGGGCACCATTCAGCCTGGTAAGGTTGGGCAGGCTCGGTGCTCAAGAGCACGTGTCCTCCTTCACGGTCCGGTATACCCGGTGCCACCTCCATGTACCAGTCCTCCGGTGGCAGCCCCCCGTACCAGGCTGTCTCTCCGGGTTCTCTCTCCAGCTGTTTCCTCCTCTCCAGCGCAGCCAGTGCCTAGACCACGCACCAGGCTGTCTCTCCTTCTCCTCCCTACAGAGCCGTCCTGCCATGACCAGCCAGAGCTGTCCTGCCATGATCAGCCAGAGCCGTCCTGCCATGACCAGCCAGAGCCGTCCTGCCATGACCAGCCAGAGCCGTCCTGCCATGACCAGCCAGAGCCGTCCTGCCATGACCAGCCAGAGCCGTCCTGCCATGACCAGCCAGAGCCGTCCTGCCATGACCAGCCAGAGCCGTCCTGCCATGACCAGCCAGAGCCGTCCTGCCATGACCAGCCAGAGCCGTCCTGCCATGACCAGCCAGAGCCGTCCTGCCATGACCTGCCAGAGCCGTCCTGCCATGACCTGCCAGAGCCGTCCTGCCATGACCTGCCAGAGCCGTCCAGCCAGGACCTGCCAGAGCCGTCCAGCCAGGACCTGCCAGAGCCGTCCAGCCAGGACCTGCCAGAGCCGTCCAGCCGGGACCTGCCAGAGCCGTCCAGCCGGGACCTGCCAGAGCCGTCCAGCCGGGACCTGCCAGAGCCGTCCAGCCGGGACCTGCCAGAGCCGTCCAGCCGGGACCTGCCAGAGTCCCTCAGCCGGGATCTGCCAGAGTCCCTCAGCCGGGATCTGCCAGAGTCCCTCAGCCGGGATCTGCCAGAGTCCCTCAGCCGGGATCTGCCAGAGTCCCTCAGCCGGGATCTGCCAGAGTCCCTCAGCCGGGATCTGCCAGAGTCCCTCAGCCGGGATCTGCCAGAGTCCCTCAGCCGGGATCTGCCAGAGTCCCTCAGCCGGGATCTGCCAGAGTCCCTCAGCCGGGACCTGCCAGAGTCCCTCAGCCAGGATCTGCCAGAGTATCTCAGCCGGGACCTGCCCCTTGTCCCGGTGCTGCCCCTTGTCCGGGTGCTGCCCCTTGTCCGGGTGCTGCCCCTTGTCCGGGTGCTGCCCCTTGTCCGGGTGCTGCCCCTTGTCCCGGTGCTGCCCCTTGTCCCGGTGCTGCCCCTTGTCCCGGTGCTGCCCCTTGTCCCGGTGCTGCCCCTTGTCCCGGTGCTGCCCCTTGTCCCGGTGCTGCCCCTTGTCCCGGTGCTGCCCCTTGTCCCGGTGCTGCCCCTTGTCCCGGTGCTGCCCCTTGTCCCGGTGCTGCCCCTTGTCCCGGTGCTGCCCCTTGTCCCGGTGCTGCCCCTTGTCCCGGTGCTGCCCCTTGTCCCGGTGCTGCCCCTTGTCCCGGTGCTGCCCCTTGTCCCGGTGCTGCCCCTTGTCCCGGTGCTGCCCCTTCTCCCGGTGCTGGCCGTTCATTTAGGGGATGTTAGTTTTAGGGTGGTCATTGGGAGGGGAAGACAGAAGCGGGGAGTGACAATGGTGGTGTGGGGACAGCGTCCAGAGCCTGAGCCACCACCGTGGTCAACTGCCCACCCAGACCCTCCCCTGGACTTTGTGCTGGTGCGCCCGGCGTTCGCACCTTGAGGGGGGGGTTCTGTAACGGTCCTGACCTGTTTTCTGTTGTTTTTGTTATGTGTTTTGGGTGGGCAGTCTATGTTATCTGTTTCTATGTTGGTTGTGGTTGCCTGGTATGGCTCTTAATTAGAGGCAGGTGTTTTGCGTTCTCCTCTAATTAAGAGTCATATTTAGGTAGGGTGTTCTCACTGTTTGTTTGTGGGTGATTGTCTCCTGTGTCGTCGAATGTATGTACCATACGGGACTGTTTGGCTGTTCGTTTATTTTGATGTCGTCTGTTTCCTGTCCGTGAGTTTACGTTTAGTTATGTAAGTTTATGTTCAGGTTTCGTCAACGTCGTTTTCTTGTTTTGTATATTTGAAAGTGTTTTGTTTCGTGTTGCCATCGTCGTTTCAAATAAAAAGATGGCTTACTTCCCGAATGCTGCATTTTGGTCTGATGATCCTTCTCTCCTCTCCTCGTCCGAGGATGAGGAGAGCGACAGCCCTTACATCCAAACTGGTTCTCCAGCAGATTAGTGAGAATGGCTAACCCTATGATAAAGAATGACCTGTTCCATTTATTCAGATTACAACCTCTCACTTTCGGTTATTTTGAAAATTAAATAAACAAGCCATAGAAAGTTGGTTTGCAATTTCAGTTTAATCCACCTGAAAAGACAGAGCAAATAATACAACAACTATTATGGTTCAACTCAAATATACTAATTGATAAAAACATTAAATATATATATTTAAGTATAATCTTTGTAAATGATATCCTAAATAAGTGGTGGAGTTATGTCACACATGCAGCTAACACAAATATATGAAATGTCTGCTCTACCCAGAATTACAACCAACTAATTGCAGCATTGCCACAAACATGGAAAAGGGCATGTGGAAGGGGAAAAGTAAGGAACTTGTCTGTCCGCACTGCTATAAAGACCACAATTGGTTAAAGAAAATTGTGGTAAATGAAAAAGTATACAAGTTTAATTTAAGGACCAAAAAAATGGTAGCTGTGCCATATAGACTGCAAAATAGTTGGGAAGAGATTTTCGATGTTCCGATTCCACTGCCTATGGTTTATGAACTGATACACAAAACAACGCTGGATTAAAAATTCTGAGATTTTCTATTTAAATTCTGATACAACATTCTTTCAACCAGTAGAACGATATACATATGAGGGATACAACCATCCCAGATCTGCAGATTTTGCTGCGAAGAGACAGAATCATTAGATCATTTGTTTTGGTACTGCCCATATGTAACTTGTTTTTGGTCACAGGTTCAGGAAAGGCTGAAGATTTGCAAAAAATATATGGCGAATTTGAAAGAATATAGACAATTACATTGATGGAAGCCACAAGATAGCTGCAAATTAAATTTTACAATGTGTGACTTAATAAATAATTACTGACAAACGGATCAACCAAATCAGGAAGGTGTAACCATGGCAGGGTCAGGTGGGACGATAAGAGAGACAGGAGGGGTGATAGGAGGGGGGATAGGAGGGACAGGAAGAGAGATAAGAGGGCCAGGGTGGGAGATAGGAAAGTGAAAGGAGAGACAAGCGGGGTAATAGGAGAGACAAGAGGGGTAATAGGAGAGACAAGAGGGGTGATAGGAGAGATATTAACAAGGACGGGAAAGTGAGGAAGGTGATACACTTCGTAAAATGTTTCTGGTTCTGTCACGGCTGTTGAAAGATGAGGACCAAGGTGCAGCGTCGTAAGCGTACATTTTCTTTATTTAATCAAAATGACGCCAAATAAAACAATAAACACTACAAAACCAAACTGTGAAGCTCAAAGGCAAAGTGCCCTAAACAAAGTCAACTTCCCACAAACACAGGTGGGAAAAAGGGTACCTATGTATGGTCCCCAATCAGAGACAACGATAGACAGCTGTCCCTGATTGAGAACCATACCCAGCCAAACACAAAGAAATAGAAAACATAGAAAACACAAAACATAGAATGCCCACCCCAACTCACGCCCTGACCAAACCAAAATAGAGACATAAAAAGGATCTCTAAGATCAGGGCGTGACAGGTTCATCCACAACTTGTTTCCTGCTTGTAGCAGGACGCGTTTAACCTTTCTGGCGCAGGCTTTCCACTAGCTACCCACCTCGACAACATCCGGTGAAAGTGCAGAACTCCAAATGTAAAATTCAATAAACGCAATATTAAACATTCATGATAATAGAAGTGTCATACATGATTCTTTAGCTTAGAATCTTGGCAAACTAATCTCATCGTCGGATTTCAAAAAGGCTTTACGGCGAAAGCACAGCATTCGATTATCTGAGGTCAGCGCCCCACAACAGCATATTATCCAAACAAGCACAGGCGTCACAATATCGAAAATAAAGACAAAATAAGTCACTTACTTTGAAGATCTTCCTCTGATCGCAATCACAAGAGTCCCAGGAACACAATGAATTGTCATTTTGTTCGATAAAGTCCTTCTTTATATCCCTTATAGTCCATTTAGTAGGCGTCATTGAGTTCAGTAATCCACCCTTTCAGAATGCAGACATAGGAGTTCAAAAAGTTACCAGTAAAGTTTGTCTAAACAAATCAAACGAAATGTCTAATTCATTATTAGGTACTCTAATATCTAAATAAACAATAATATTTCAAACGGAGCAAACTATTTTCAATAGTAAAGGAAAAGAACGCAGCGCGCTCCCTCGGCCACGCGCGCAATGAGACTAGCTTTGCCATAGAGTTCCCTGAGGATAAACAACTGTTCCTCGTTGGTTTTTCTAAAAACAAGCCTGAAACCATGTATAAAGACTTGACATCTAGTGGAAGCCATAGGAACTGCATTTTGGGAGGCAGAAGTCTTTGTTTTCAACAGCTTAACCTTTGAATTGGCTGGCAGGTCAACACATATAAAATGTGTCCTCGGGTTTTCACCTGTCAATCAGTTCTGTTATACTCACAGACATCATTTTAACAGTTTTAGAAACTGTAGAGTGTTTTCTATCCAATACTACCATGCACATGCATATCCTAGCTCCTGCGCCTGAGTAACAGGTAGCTTACTTTGGGCACATCAGTCATCCAAACTTCCGAATACTGTCCCCTATCCCTAACAAGTTTTAAAGGAATGTTCTATCTACCTATAAGTCACACTCCAACACAGCACAAACATACACTCTCTGTCACACACACCAAACATCCTCCTCAGTCACACCCCTTACAGATGTGCTGGTGACATATGCAAATTGGCGGACGGAAGACAGGGTGGTGCGGCAGGTGCCGCTTCTCATTCGAATGCTGTAATTTTATCTAAACCATCAGGTGTACGCCGACCCCAGCTAAGTAACTCATGCAAAGAGTTAAAGCGCAATTATGTGTTTTATCTCCAGTACTCTGCCATGATTGTCAGTTATGTAACTGCTCTACTGATAATCTCAGTGCGTCCTTGCTGGGATGACACAATCAGTCTACTACCGGAGAATATCAACACCAAACACATTGGTTCACCGTTCCACGGGAGCGGACAGTACACAGCATACCATAATGTTCTGAATAATGGCCAAGTCTACCTCGCTCCTTATTCTACTGAACCGCTTAGGCGTAACAAACACAAGTCCAACATTTATCGGAAACTGTTAAACTACCTGTTCACTACCCTCCTGCTCTCCGGGGATGTGCAACTCAATCCTGGGCCCAACATCACTGAGCCAGCGATACGCACCGGAGTGGAAAGCGGTGGATGGCCTCATCCACTGATCGTCGCTGCTGTGGAAGTGGGTGAGTGCTATGGTCCTATGGTTTCTCTCGACTCACCCGGCTCCAGGATAGATTTTGACTCTTCAAACATACCAAAGTCGCTATATGCGATCCCTGACTCTGCTTCTGGTACGCAAGCTGTTTTAATTAGTTCCCCGCATCCAGTGCAGGCGGGAGGCATTGTTAATTGCGCTACCGAACTGCCCCTAATCAAAACGAAACAAAACGGCCTAAACCCAGCAGTCAGAAAACACAGAAAATGTAACTTTTTTCAATGTGTCAATCACTCTCGAGTCATCTGGGACCCACGAGCTAAGCCCAAGGGACTACTAGGGGGGCACTTGAACATTCGTAGTGTCATTCCAAAAATTGATCAAATTCAACATCTACTCACAGACTCCAACCTTGACTTTCTCTGCCTCTCAGAGACATGGCTCCATAAAAACTCTCCATCTGCTGCTTTGATTGTGCCTGGCTACAATGTTTTCAGGAGAGACAGGACTGAAGGAAGAGGAGGGGGTGTGATGATTTACATTAAAGAACATATCCGATGTAAACAAATTGAGTGGTCATGTGATAATGAACTAGAATGTATTGGCCTGAACATTACACTGTCTCCCCAAATGTCTTTTACCCTCATTGGAATGTATAGGCCACCTTCCACCAAAAGTGTGTTTTTTGATCAGTTTAATAACATGCTTAGGGAATGTGATTTTGGGAAAGAGGTCATCTTAATGGGAGATTTTAACATTAATTATGAAGACAAGTGTTGTAGGAAAACCCTCCAACGGATCACTAATACCTTTGACCTTACACAGCTAGTTAAAGGGCCAACCAGGGTGACTTGTTGCTCTAAAACACAGATTGATTTGGTGTTCAGTAATAAACCAGAGAGAGTGACTAAATCATTCAATATGGTTACTGGGCTATCTGATCATAATCTGACACTTATAGCCAGAAAGCTGTCTAAGAGCAGGTTTAACCTCTCTACTGTTAGAAAGCCGGATCAACTAAGAATACCTAAGAGTGAATTAAGCTATTTTGAAAAGGCAATTAAGGGAATTAACTGGAATGATCTCTTGTCCTATGCAGACGTGGAAGCTGATAGTCAAGTTTTTCTATCCACAATCAGACTACATTAAATGGTTTCCTAAAGAAAATCAAATCCAAACCTGGCCAAAAGAGCACTCTTCCTTGGTTAAATGGAGAAATCTGGAAATTGATGAAAGAACAAGATTATTATCTAAAAATAGCCCTAAGATCCAAATTAGAGCATGACAGACGTAGGTTTACCATGTTGAGAAATAAGGTGATGAAAGAAATCAGACAGGCCAAGGCAAACTTTTTTATTAACATAATTGGTGAAGCAAAGGGAAATTCTAAACTGATCTGGGAGAATCTAAAAAAGTTAACAGGGAAAGACCATAGTAACACTGCAAAAAGACTAGAAATCATGGTGAATAACAATCTAACACAGGATGCAGTCGAAATAGCAATAGCCTTCAATTCCTACTTTATTGACTCTGTCAGGGTACTGACACAGAACCCCTCCACTGGTTTCTTGGGCTCAGTGCTAGTGAATGACGCTCAACCTGTCTTCATCATAAGGGAGGTTTCTGAGTCAAAGGTGGACAAGGTGATTAGCTCACTAAAGAACTCTAAAGCCAAAGATGTGTTTGGGATGGACTCTACCTTTCTTAAAAACTACAAAGAGTCACTCATTGGCCCCATTACTAAGATCACCAACACATCTATTGGTCTCGGGGTGTTTCCAAGGGTATGGAAGTCGGCCATAATAACGGCCATCTTTAAATCAGGCGACCCTGCTGACGTGAGTAACTACAGGCCCATTAGTATACTACCTGTGGTGTCAAAGGTTGTTGAAAAGTGTGTAGCAGAACAACTGATTGCCCACCTCAACAACAGCCCCTTCACATTACACTCCATGCAGTTTGGCTTCAGAGCGAAACACTCCACAGAAACGGCCAACTGCTTTCTTCTGGAAAATGTGAAGTCCAAGATGGACAAAGGGGGCGTTGTTGGGGCTGTGTTTCTGGACCTAAGGAAGGCTTTTGATACTGTTAACCATGAGATTCTCATCCCAAAATTGTCCAAGTTCAACTTTTCCCCCGATGCCTTGAGATGGATGAAATCATACCTTGAAGGCAGAACTCAGTGTGTCAGAGTGAGCAATGAGCTGTCGCCCACTCTTAGCTATGATGTGGGCGTGCCCCAAGGGTCAATACTGGGGCCCCTCCTGTTCAGCCTGTACATTAATGATCTGCCTTCTGTCTGTACTGGGTCTGAAGTTCAAATGTATGTAGATGATACAGTGATATATGTGCATGCAAAGAGCAAACAACAAGCTGCACATGAACTCACTACTGTAATGGTCCAGGTTACAAAGTGGCTCAGTGACTCGTGTTTGCATCTCAATGTGAAAAAAACTGTTTGCACGTTCTTCACAAAGAGGGCAACAGATGCTACTGAGCCAGATGTCTATGTGTCAGGGGAGAAGCTCCAGGTGGTATCTGATTTTAAGTACCTTGGCATCATACTTGATTCCAACCTCTCTTTTAAAAAGCATGTGAAAAAGGTAATTCAAATAACCAAATTCAACCTAGCTAATTTCCGATTTATACGAAATTGTTTGACTACAGAGGTAGCAAAACTGTACTTCAAATCTATGATACTCCCCCACTTAACATACTGCTTGACTAGTTGGGCCCAAGCTTGCTGTACAACAGTAAGACCTATTCAGTCTGTCTACAAACAGGCTCTCAGAGTGCTTGATAGGAAGCCCAATAGCCATCATCACTGTCACATCCTCAGAAAGCATGAGCTCCTGAGTTGGGAAAATCTTGTGCAATACACCGATGCATGTCTTGTATTCAAGATCCTAAATGGCCTGGTTCCCCCTCCACTCAGTATTTTTGTTAAACAGAAAACCCAAACATATGGCAGCAGATCCACAAGGTCTGCCATGAGAGGTGACTGTATAGTTCCCCTAAGGAAAAGCACCTTTAGTAAATCCGCTTTCTCTGTGAGAGCTTCCCATGTCTGGAATACACTGCCATCAGACACGCATAACTGCACCACATATCACACTTTCACAAAATGCTTGAAGACATGGCTAAAGGTCAATCAGATTTGTGAACATGGTCCCTAGCTGTGTGTTGCCGCTTTCCATGTCTGTTGTCTGTAACTTGTGAGGTGTGGAAACACTTTGTTGCTTTTATGAATTTTGTCTTGCTGCTTTTTGTTCTATGTTGCTCTGTCTGTATGCTACGTCTTGCTTGTCCTATGTTGCTATGTCTTGCTTGTTCTATGTTGCTATTGTCTATATTGTAATTGTTTTTAATGACCTGCCCAGGGACTGGGGTTGAAAATTAGCCGGCTGGCTAAAACCGGCACTTTTACTGAAACGTTGATTAATGTGCACTGTCCCTGTAAAAAATTAACTCAAACTCAAACATGATTTTTTTAGATAATGTTTATATAGTGAGGGTTTGTAATGCAAGTCAAGTCCTTGGATGAATGTCAACAAGATGCATGACCGACATTGTTAAAAGAACCACACATACCTAAACAAACATTGGGTGTATGACTTTTGGCTCTTTGCCACCTGGAACACAACAACGGTTACAGTACCACACCCTCCTCATAACCACCATGAAACTAAGACTTTAACTTAATCTAAACATGTATCTTTCATTTGCAATCTGTAAAAACTATGGGAATAGAAATGTTCAGAACTTGTGTGAAAAATCACAGCACAGTTGAAAAATATACGCAAATAGAAATCAAAGCTGGATGATGTTCAGAGACAGATGGGAGGGGTTGAGAGGAGCTGAAGGGTGGGACTAAAAATAACAAGATAGTCAAATA
Source organism: Salvelinus alpinus (assembly GCF_045679555.1). Classification (NCBI taxonomy): domain Eukaryota; kingdom Metazoa; phylum Chordata; class Actinopteri; order Salmoniformes; family Salmonidae; genus Salvelinus; species Salvelinus alpinus. The sequence goes on from NC_092091.1 coordinate 74,562,714, forward strand.
TACTGTGTCAGTAAAGTGTATATAGTATGTATAAGCTGGAAGCCTAAGTGTTGTTGTCCATTAGTTTACTCCAGTTTGGGGAGGTGTGGAAGGGTCAGGGGAAAATAACAAAGGAAAAATATAAAATACATGGGGCATTTGTAATCTAGCAGACAATTACATTGATGGAAGACACAATCTACCTGCAATATTAGAGCTCATCTATAGTTAGAGAGAACATTCCTTTAAACGCGTGCTGCTACAAGCAAGAAACAAGTTGTGGACGAACCAGAAACATTTTACGAAGTGTATCACCTTCCTCACTTTCCTGTCCTTGTTATTATCTCTCCTATCACCCCTCTAGTCCCTCCTATCACCCCTCTTGTCCCTCCTATCACCCCTCTAGTCCCTCCTATCACCCCCCCTGCCCCTTCTATCACCCCTCCTGTTCCACATATCACCATTCCTGTCCCTTCTATCACCCCTCCTGTTCCACCCATCTTCCCTCCTGTCCCTCCTATCACCCTTCTTGTCCCTCCTATCACCCTTCCTGTCCCTCCTATCTTCCCTCCTGTCCCTACAATCTCCCCTCCTGTCCCTCCTATCACCCATCCTGTCCCTCCCATCACGCCTCTTGTCCCTCCTATCACTCCTCCTGCCCCCCGTTCATGTCTCTCTTATCATCCCACCTGTCCCTGCCATGCTTACACCTTCCTGATTTGGTTGATCCATGTCAGTAATTGTTTATTAAGTCAGACATTGTAGTTTTTAATTTGTAATAGACAGTCTACCACTCCACTATTTTAAGGGCATATTTCTCAGATTGAGAACATTGGATATTCGCCCGTAGTCTGCCTCCTGTCACACCTATCACCATGGGAACACCTTACTGAAAACAATGGAACTATGCTTTGCTTATTAAACCAGTTCTGCCTGTTCATGTCCTAAAAGATTGGAATGTTCCAATGTGCCAAACAGATGAACAAGTCACACATGCATCATCCAGGGTTGACATGACCACATTTCTGGTTCGTCCATAACTTGTTTCCTGCTTGTAACAGGGTGCGTTTTCTTTTCTTGTTTCTGGTAGATGAGCTCTAATATTGCAGGTAGATTGTGGCTTCCATCAATGTAATTGTCTGCTAGATTACAAATCCCCCATGTATTTTATGTAAATATGTATAATATATGTATTACATTTTTCCTTTGTTATTTTCCGCTGACCCTTCCACACCTCCCCAAACTGGAGTAAACTAATGGACAACAACACTTAGTCTTCCAGCTTACACATACTATATACACTTTACTGACACAGTATATTTGACAATCTTGTTATTTTTAGTCCCACCCTTCAGCTCCTCTCAACCCCTCCCATCTGTCTCTGAACATCATCCAGCTTTGATTTCTATTTGCCATATATTTATCAACTGTGCTGTGATGTTTCACAAAAGTTCTGAACATTTCTATTCCCATAGTTTTTACAGATTGCAAATGAAAGATACATGTTTAGATTAAGTTAAAGCCTTAGTTTCCTGGTGGTTATGAGGAGGGTGTGGTACTGAAACCATTGTTGTGTTCCAGGTGGCAAAGAGCCAAAAGTCATACACCCAATGTTTGTTTAGGTATGTGTGGTTCTTTTAACAATGTCGGTCATGCATCTTGTTGACATTCATCCAAGGATATCTCGACTTGCATTACAAACCCTCACTATATAAACATTATCTAAAAAAGATCATGTGACTTATAGTTAGAGAGAACATTCCTTTAAACGCGTCCTGCTACAAGCAGGAAACACTTTCCCCTCTTTGTTATTATCTCTCCTATCCCTCCTCCTGTCCCTCCTATCACCCTTCCTGTCCCTTCTATCACCCTGCCTGTCCCTCCTATCACCCTTCCTGTCCCTACTATCACCCCTCCTGTCTCTCTTATCACCCCTCCTGTCCCTCCTATCACCCTTCCTTTCCCTTCTATCACCCCTACTATCACCCCTCCTGTCTCTCTTATCACCCCACCTGTCCCTCCTATCACCCTTCCTGTCCCTCCTATCACCATTCCTGTCCTTCCTATCACCCCTCCTGTCCCTCCTATCACCCCTGTTGTCTCTCCCATCACCCTTCTTGTCCATTTGACATACATTTTTCAACTGTGCTGTGATGTTTCACAAAAGTTCCGAACCAATAGTCATTCACTCAATGTTTGTTTAGGTATGTGTGGGTCTTTTAAGTCATGACTTCCCCCGAAGTCGGTCCCTCTCCTTGTTTGAGCGGCGTTCGGCGGTCGACGTCACCGGCCTTCTAGCCATCGCCGATCCACTTTTTATTTTCCATTTGTTTGTCTTTGTTTTCAACACACCTGGTTTCAATACCCCAATTACATGTTCCTTATTTAACCCTCTGTTTATCCCCATGTTTGTGTGCGTGTTTGTATATATGTTCAGGTCGTTACTTGTTGGCTGGTTTTGTTTGCCGGGTTCGTTATTACGCCCGTTATTTACGAGTGACCGGTAATTTCACGCACCTTTAGTATTTGTTTTATACTGGTGCTGTTCGTGGAATAAATACCTTGTGCACTCATCTCTGCTCTCCTGCGCTCGTTTCCATGCACCAGTGACCCACAACCTGACACAACGTCGGTTATACATCTTTTTGACATTCATCCAAGGACATCTCGACTTCCATTACACACCCTCTCAATAGAAACATTATCTAAAAAATATAATGTGACTTATAGTTAGAGAGAACATTCCTTTAAACGCATGCTGCTACTAGCAGGAAACAAGTTGTGGACGAACCAGAAACATTTTACGAAGTGTATCACCTTCCTCACTTTCCCCTCCTTGTTATTATCTCTCCTATCACCCCTCTTGTCCCTCCTATCACCATTCCTGTCCCTCCTATCATCCCTCCTGCCCCTCCTATCTTCCCTCCTGTCCCTCCTATCACCCTTCTTGTCCCTCCTATCACCCTTCCTGTCCCTCCTATCACTCCTCATATCACCCCTCCTGTCTCTCCTCCGCCTTATCTCAGCTCACTGGTCACCATAGCAACAACCACTTGCAGCACGCACTCCAGCAGGTATATTTCATTGGTCATCCCCAAAGCAAACACCTCCTTCGGCCCCCTTCCAGTTCTCTGCTGCCAATGACTGGAAGGAATTGCAAAAATCACTTAAGTTGGAGACTTATATCTCCCTCACTAACTTTAAGTGTCAGCTGTCAGAGCAAATCAAATCAAATCAAATGTATTTATAAAACCCTTCTTACATCAGCTGATGTCACAGAGTACTGTACAGAAACCAAGCCTAAAACCCCAAACAGCAAGCAATGCAGGTGTAGAAGCACGGTGGCTAGGAAAAACTCCCTAGAAAGGCCAAAACCCAGGAAGAAACCTAGAGAGGAACCAGGCTATGAGGGGTGGCCAGTCATCTTCTGGTTGTGCCGGGTGGAGATTATAACAGAACATGGCCAAGATGTTCAAAAGTTCATACGTAGATGACCAGCAGGGTCAAATAATAATAATCACAGTGGTTGTCGAGGGTGCAACAGGTCAGCATCTCAGGAGTAAATGTCAGTTGGCTAATCATTCAGAGTATCTCTACCGCTCCTGCTGTTTCTAGAGACTTGAAAACAGCAGGTCTGGGACAGGTAGCACGTCCGGTGAACAGGTCAGGGTTCCATTGCCACAGGCAGAACAGTTGAAACTGGAGCTGCAGCAGGGCCAGATGGACTGGGGACAGCAAGATGTTATCAGGCCAGGTACACCTGAGGCATGGTCCTAGGGCTCAGGTCCGAGAGAGAGAGAGAGAGAGAGAGAGAGAGAGAGAGAGAGAGAGAGAGAGAGAGAGAGAGAGAGAGAGAGAGAGAGAGAGAGAGAGAGAGAGAGAGAGAGAGAGAGAGAGAGAGAGAGAGAGAGAGAGACTTTGACTTTTTGTCTTTCTTTATTGAAACATTCTCATTTCATTTAAAACTCACCCCCCCCTAAAATAAAAAAACAAAAATATATCCTGTACTGCATACATGTACCATACTCACCTTTCCATCTACCACATGATACAAACCACCATCACCATACACAAAAACAATACCCTCTCCTACAACCGTATATCCAAAACATCTTCCCCAGCAATACAGACAGCCCCCCCAACACACCATATCTCCTCAAACATCTCCACACATTTGATCAGTTTATAGAACTCAAACTCAACCCTAAGGCGCGCAGAGACCATCCCATTAAACAGTAGTAAAGGGTCTGTTATCCCCCCAACTTTGACCCTGTTTCTCCTTGTTAGCCAAATAGCTAATTTTGCCTGAGCAAACAGAAAATTCAACAAAACACATTTTTCTTTCTCCTTACTCGAATACCTGTATCCCATTATAAACATCCCAACAGCAAAAACCACCCCCAACCTGTCACACAGACATTCCAGCAGAGACATTAAAGGCATTAACCTGGTGCACACAGAAAACACATGAATCACAGTTTCTTTCATTTGACAGAAAGGACACCCCTGCCCAATTCCCGGATCAACCCGTGCCAACCAGCTGTTAGTGGCCAGGGCTCCATGAAGAACCCTCCACTGGAGGTCCCCTGACCTCTTTGGTACTGGGGGTTTGTAGAGCGCCCTCCATCTAAAACCCACCATACTCTCCGCCCCACATACCCCCTGCCACTGATGTGCCTTCACTCCTGTTAGGCTTCTAATGTTCCTAACCTTAACGCAGAGGTTGTAGATGGCTTTACCTCCCACCCCCTCAAACTCCCCCAGGCTCGGAGTGTTAAAATCTAACAAGTCCTCCAGACCCCCTTGCCAGTCTCCAGTCTCTGCCGTCACCTGCAGTGGCGGAAACATTGGTGGCCCCTCTCCCTTTGGCCTCTCAAACACCCCCCTTACCGGCTCAGACAGTGCCTCCTGGACCTCCTCCAGGAATCTCTCCAGCAGCCTAAGAGACGTTATTCCTGTTTGTTGCGCCAAGACCTCCGGGGTTTTCCACCCCTCCTCTCCCAGCAGTCTCAGGTCACCTAGCCTTTGTAAACCCCCTGCCATCAGTTGCCTCTGCAGGGTGGCCGACTGAACCGATCTCAAAGGGATGGCTGGGTTGTGGAAAATAGGCTCCTCCCACACCCACTGCCCAGGCTCCACACCCCCTTCTCGTGTGGGCCTTAGCAGCTGCCAGGCCCTCAGCACCGCAGAGTAAAACTCTGAGAGACCTGCTGTACTCAGCCTCTCCAGCTTCATGAGGAACAGCTGCCGGTCCAACCCTAATCCGCCAGCTCTCCTCAGCAGCGCGCATGCTGGTTCCCTCCAGCCAACATCAGTATGGTACAGCAGTCTCTGCACCGCCTTTAGCCGGAAAGCAGCCATCCTGCTCTCCAGTTCCACCAGGCCCTGTCCTCCTTCGTGGACGGTCATGTACAACACTGCTGCCTTCAGCCAGTGATGGCCCGACCAAAAGAAGTCCACCAGCTTGCGTTGCAGGTCTGCAAGCAGACCGGCGGGGGGGTTGAGGACAGCCAGTTTATGCCACAAGGAAGATGCCACCAGGTTGTTGATTATCAGCACCCTCCCTCTATATGACACTTGGGACAGGAGCCACCTCCACCTGGCCAGTCTTGACACCACTGCCTGTGACAGCCCCTCCCAGTTCTTGCTGACCCACCTCTCCGAGCCCAGGTACACCCCCAACACTTTAAGCCCTTCACAACCCCACTGCAAACCCCCTGGAAGCAGAGGAGGAGCCCTATCCCCCCATGCCCCACATAACAGAGCTTTGCTCTTTCCCCAGTTTACCTTAGCTGATGAAGCTCCCTCGTACACCTTCAGACTGGTCTCTAGTTCCTGCATATCTTGCCCATCCCTGACCATCACAGAAACATCATCTGCATATGCTGAGACTGCTATTCCTGTCACCACACCCATGCCTGTCCAGCACACTCCCCGCAGTCTCCTGCGTAGCAGTCCTAAAAAAGGCTCAATGGCTAGTGTGTACAGCTGCCCAGATAGAGGGCATCCTTGTCTAATGCCCCGTCTCACCCAGACAGGCCTACTGAGCGCCCCTCCCACCTTAACCATACATGACGCCCCAGCATACAACAGCTTCACACAGTTCACAAAGCTCTTCCCAAACCCAAACACAGACATCACATTAAACAGATACTCATGATCCACTCTATCAAAAGCCTTCTCTTGATCTAAAGAGACCAGTCCAAAGTTCACATTAGAACCTCTCGACAAGTCCAACATGTCCCTAATCAAGAACAAGTTGTCCGTGATTGAGCGTCCCGGTACACAATATGTCTGGTCCTTGTGTATTATAGAGTCCAGATGGGACTTCAGTCTGTTAGAGAGGACCTTGGCAAATATCTTATAGTCCGCACAGAGTAATGCCACAGGCCTCCAGTTCTTAAGTTCACACAAGTCCCCTTTTTTGGGCAGGAGAGTCAGTGCCGCCCGACGGCAGCTCATCGGCAACTCTCCTACCTCGACGCATTCACGCAACACGCAAAAGAAATCCTGTCCAATAGTTCCCCAGAATTTTTTGTAAAACTCCACTGGAAGTCCATCGACCCCGGGTGCACGACCGGGGGACATCTGGGTTACGGCCTCTGCCAGTTCATGTGACAACAGAGGAATGTCCATTTCATCCCTCTGTGCCCGAGAGAGCTTAGGGAGTCCTGCGAACAAGACCTGAGCACACATAGGATCACACATTTCTGCCCTATACAATTCAGTATAAAACTCCACAGTCCGCTCCCGCATCTCCCCCACCACAGAGGTCACCCGCCCATCAGACAGCCGTAGACAATGCATACCCTTGGCTTCACTGCTCTGTCTTTCCAAACCAAAGAAGAAGGAGCTGGGAGCATCCATCTCCTTGAGCATGGAGAACCTAGCTCTTACAAGTGCTCCCTTTGCTTTAACCTGGAAAAAACTACCCAGGTCCCTACGTAATTCGGCTAAGTTAGCCTGGAGGCCTACATTGCCTTGCCCCACCATCTCTACCTCCATCTCACTAATACACCGCTCTAGTTCCCCCAATACTCTCCTAGCCTCTGAGGATGAGAGAGCTGTGTACTGTTGACAGAAAAGCCGAATTTGCACTTTCCCCACATCCCACCATTGACTCAGAGACTCATACTCCTCTCTTCGCTGCCCCCATCTTTCCCAAAAAGTCTGGAAACCTGAGCAAAAAGTGGCATCTTGTAAGAGCTTTACATTGAACTTCCAATAAGATGCCTGCCGGGGCCCTGGTGAAATAGACAGCCGAGCCATGGTTATGTGGTGATCCGAAAACCCCACTGGGAGAATGGTAGCACCCAGCAGCCTATTGCTCTGATTCCTGGACATGTAAAAACGATCAAGTCGAGCTGCACTCACCCTAGCCCCAAAAACCTTCACCCACGTATACTGTCTTGTGTTTGGATGTTTAGTTCTCCAAACATCCACTAGGTCAAACTGATTAAAGATGTCCCTTAACACTCCCACTGACACTGAATGAGGCTCTTCCCCATTTCTGTCTTTTGTAAAATCCATTGTACAGTTCCAGTCATCTCCGATCACCAGCGTCTCCTCAGGCGCTACTTGTGAGAGTTCCTGTCTAAGACTCCCAAATAGAACCCCTCTTTCTCTCCCTGTGTTAGGCGCATACACATTTATAAAGACAAAACCCATGTTGTTAATCTCTGCTTTAACAACAAGCAACCTGCCCCTACACACCTCCTTTGAGGAGCAAATTTTTACAGCCAGACCCGGTGCAAAAAGGACTGCCACCCCTGCACTAAGATTTGTCCCATGGCTCAACACACTTGCCCCTTTCCACCAGAGCCCCCAATCAACTTCATTCACCACATCACTATGCGTCTCCTGCAGAAACAACACCTGTACTTTCTTTTGTTTTACATATTCACCCAACACACTCCTCTTTCCCGCATCTCTGGCACCATTTATATTAAGCGAGCCTACCCAAAGAGTCTCCATAAGAAGTGGGAGAAAAGCCAGCAGAGAAATAGACCAATAGGAAAGCTCAAAAAGCCCCAGTGTCAGTAAGAAATTAAACATTTAAACAGTGTCTGAAGGTAAACCTTTACGCACTGTTGTGACCCACTTCCTCAACCTAAACCGTTTCTTGGGTGAGAGGACACCATGCCCCTCATTTCTCATAGCATGTTGTACTGATCTTACAAACTTTCTAGAATCAGGAAAAAAAGCCTCAAGATTAACTTTTTTCCCCTTAGTCTCATTCAGGAACCTTGTCAGTTCTCTCAACGTGTACTTAGACCCTTCTGGTTGACTGGCTGTCAGCTCCGGGCCAATTGAAGAGGAGTCTGAAAAAAATAACTCCTCATCCTCTTCCTCAGACTCACTTTCCTCCTCTTCTCTATCTCCCACCCTGACCACCTGCTCTTTCTCTCTGGTTAGGGCCTCACCCACAGCAACAGGCAACATTTCCATGGTGCCTTTGTCCACACCCTTTTTCCTTTTCCGCTTGACACCCTCCTCCTCCCCCCCTAATCTCTTACACTTCCCCACTATACTCTCCTCATCCACTAGAATAACCTGACTAGACCCAGTATCATCTACACCACCCTCCATAGCATGACTCGGCCCAGCATCATCTGCACCACCCTCCATAGCATGACTCGGCCCAGCATCATCTACACCACCCTCCATAGCATGACTTGGGCCAGCCTCAGCTACCCCACCATCCATAGCTTGACTAGACTCAGCCTCTGCTATACCACCATCCATAGCCTGCCTAGACCCAGCACCCTCTACACCACCCTCCATAGCATAACTAGGCCCAGCCTCAGCTACCCCACCATCTCTAGCCTGACTAGACCCAGCCTGTGCTTCCCCACCATCTCTAGCCTGACTAGACCCAGCCTCTGCTTCTCCACCATCTCTAGCCTGACTAGACCCAGCCTCCACTACCCTACCATCTCTAGCCTGACTAGGCCCAGCCTCATCTACACCACCATCTCTAGACTGACTAGGCCCAGCCTCTGCTGTCTGCATCTCCTTACCCCCTGCATTTTGACCTCGATTTCCCCCATTTGCGCTTGTATCCTCACCTTGTCTACGGCCTTTATGTGGGCACGCAAAGCTCTTGTGCCCCAAATCCCCACATTCAAAACACCGTAGACTATCTGTGCTGGCAAAACCTGCATAGAGCCCCTCCCCATGCCTCACTTTAAAATGCACATTTAGCTGTTGCTCGTTGTTGTTCAGAAACATAAACACTTGCCTCCGGAACGAAACAACGTGTTTAACGGCATCTGCCTGAAACCCTGCTGACAGTACACGGAAACCGCTAGCAAACTTACCAAAACGACTCAGCTCTTTCCTAATTTGATCATCCGTGATAAACGGAGGCAAATTTGCCACTACAACTCTTGTTGAAGGGGTAGAGAGAGGTGAAATTGACACCAACACATCCCTTACAAATATTCCGCTAGCAATTAGCCTACCGACCAAATTAGCCCTTTTCATGAACACAACCACAGCTTTGTTCATTCTAGAAGCAGAATGTATAAACTCAGCTCCTACCTGTTCACCGACCGCGAGCAGAACCTCCTCCACCTTAACTCCGTTCTCAGGAACACACCTGAATCCATGCTGTATAGACAGCGTCTCCTCCGCGCTAGGCTGAGAAGCCATTGCGCACACTACACCTTCCAACCCCCAGGAAAGTTACTCTGTCCTCTTCCACCCTAACTTTGAAAAAAAAACTTTGGATACCGCCAAAAACAAATATTGCATTAACCCTCCACCATAGAAAATAACATGTAAAGAAAAGAATCAAGAAAGTTAGTTAGGATAGAGCTTTCCACACCAAACACTCAGACTCCAAAAACACCCAGCATGCACCGAGAGAGAGAGAGAGAGAGAGAGAGAGAGAGAGAGAGAGAGAGAGAGAGAGAGAGAGAGAGAGAGAGAGAGAGAGAGAGAGAGAGAGAGAGAGAGAGAGAGAGAGAGAGAGAGAGAGAGAGGATACTTAAATTCACACAGGACACCAGACAAGACAGGATAAATACTCCAGATATTACAGACTGACCCTGGCCCCCCGACACATAAACTAATGCAGCATAAATAAATACTGGAGGCTGAGACAGGAGGGGTAGGGAGACACTGTGTCCCTGTCTGACGATACCCCCGAACAGGCCCAAACAGGCAGGATATATCCCCACCCACTTTGCCAAGCACAGCCCCCACACCACTAGAGGAATATCTTCAACCACCAACTTACCATCCTGACACAAGGCCGAGTATAGCCCACTAAGATTTCCGCCACGGCACAACCCAAGGGGGGGTGCCAACCTGGACAGGAAGATCACGTCAGTGACTCAACCCACCCAAGTGACGCACCCCTCCTAGGGACGGCATGGAAGAGCACCAGTAAGCCAGTGACTCAGCCCCTGTAATAGGGTTAGAGGCAGAGAATCCCAGTGGAGAGAGGGGAACCGGCTAGGCAGAGACAGCAAGGGTGTTTCATTGCTCCAGTGCCTTTTCGTTCACCTTCACACTCCTCTGCCAGACTACACTCAATCATAGGACCTACTGAAGAGATGAGTCTTCAATAAAGACTTAAAGATTGAGACCGAGTCTGCGTCTCTCACATGGATAGGCAGATCATTCCATATAAATTGAGCTCTATAGGAGAAAGCTCTGCCTTCAGCTGTTTGCTTAGAAATTCTAGGGACAGTAAGGAGGCCTACGTCTTGTGACCGTAGCGTACGTGTATGTATGTATGGCAGGACCAAATCGTAAAGATAGGTAGGAGCAAGCCCATGTAATGCTTTGTAGAGCAGCTTACCGATCGCTGCAGCTGTTCACAGTCCATCTGTAAATAGCCCATCCAAAAACCTTCCTACCTCATCCACATATTCGTTTTTGTTTTTCTGTTCTTTTGCACACCAGTATTGCCACTTGCACATCCTTATCTGCACATATATCACTCCAGTGTAAATTGCTAAATTGTAATTACTTTTCCACTATTGGCCTTTTTAATGCATTACCTCCTTACTTCATTTGCACATACTATATTCAGATTTTTCTATTGTAATATTGAACATACATTTGTTTATCCCATATGTAACTCTGTGTTGTTTGTGTAGTACTACTATGCTTTATCTTGGCCAGGTCGCAGTTGTAAATGAGAGCTTGTTCTCAACCGGCCTACCTGGTTAAATAAAGGGTAAATAAAAAAATAGATGAAAAATTAGTCCAAGGACATCTCGACTTGCATTACACACCCTCACAATCGAAACATTTCCTAAAAAAAATAAGTCACCGGCTAGAAGGCCGGTGACGTCGACCGCCGAACGCCGCTCAAACAAGGAGAGGGACCGACTTCGGCGGAAGTCGTGACTTAAAAGACCCACACATACCTAAACAAACATTGAGTGAATGACTATTGGTTCGGAACTTTTGTGAAACATCACAGCACAGTTGAAAAATGTATGTCAAATGGACAAGAGGGGTGATGGGAGAGACAACATGGGTGATAGGAGGGACAGGAGGGGTGATAGGAAGGACAGGAATGGTGATAGGAGGGACAGGAGGGGTGATAGGAGGGACAGGTGGGGTGATAAGAGAGACAGGAGGGGTGATAGTAGGGACAGGAAGGGTGATAGGAGGGACAGGCAGGGTGATTTGATGGACAGGAAGGGTGATAGGAGGGACAGGAGGAGTGATAGGAGAGATAATAACAGAGGGGAAAGTGTTTCCTGCTTGTATCAGGACGCGTTTAAAGGAATGTTCTCTCTAACTATAAGTCGCATGATCTTTTTTAGATAATGTTTATATAGTGAGGGTTTGTAATGCAAGTCGAGATATCCTTGGAGGAATGTCAACAAGATGCATGACCGACATTGTTAAAAGAACCACACATACCTAAACAAACATTGGGTGTTTGACTTTTGGCTCTTTGCCACCTGGAACACAACAATGGTTTCAGTACCACACCCTCCTCATAACCACCAGGAAACGAATACTTTAACTTAATCTAAACATGTATCTTTCATTTGCAATCTGTAAAAACTATGGGAATAGAAATGTTCAGAACTTTTGTGAAACATCACAGAACAGTTGAAAAATATATGCAAATAGAAATCAAAGCTGGATGATGTTCAGAGATAGATGGGAGGGGTTGAGAGGAGCTGAAGGGTGGGACTAAAAATAACAAGATTGTCAAATATACTGTGTCAGTAAAGTGTATATAGTATGTATAAGCTGGAAGCCTAAGTGTTGTTGTCCATTAGTTTACTCCAGTTTGGGGAGGTGTGGAAGGGTCAGCGGAAAATAACAAAGGAAAAAATGTAATACATATATTATACATATTTACAAAAAATACATGGGGGATTTGTAATCTAGCAGACAATTACATTGATGGAAGACACAATCTACCTGCAATATTAGAGCTCATCTACCAGAAACAAGAAAGAAAACGCACCCTGTTACAAGCAGGAAACAAGTTATGGACGAACCAGAAATGTGGTCATGTCAACCCTGGATGATGCATGTGTGACTTGTTCATCTGTTTGGCACATTGGAACATTCCAATCTTTTAGGACATGAACAGGCAGAACAGGTTTAATAAGCAAAGCATAGTTCCATTGTTTTCAGGAAGGTGTTCCCATGGTGAAAGGAGGGACAGGAGGCAGACTAAGGGCAAATATCCAATGTTCTCCATCTGAGTAAAATGCCCTTAAAATAGTGGAGTGGTAGACTGTCTATTACAAATTAAATACTACAATTTGTGATATAATAAATAATTACTGACAAATGGATCAACCAAATCAGAAAGGTGTAAACATGGCAGGATGATAAGAGAGACAGGAGGGGTGATAGGAGGGGCAGGAGGGATGATAGGAGGGACAGGAAGGGTGATAGGAGGGACAAGAGGGGTGATGGGAGGGACAGGAAGGGTGATAGGAGGGACAAGAGGGGTGATAGGAGATACAAGAGGGGTGATAGGAGGGACAAGAGGGGTGATGGGAGAGACAGCAAGGGTAATAGGAGAGACAAGAGGGGTGATGGGAGGGACATGAAGGGTAATAGGAGGGACAGGAGGGAAGATAGGTGGACCAGGAGGGAAGATAGAAGGGACAGGAATGGTGATAGGAGGGACTAGAGGGGTGATAGGAGAGATAATAACAAGGAGGGGAAGTGAGGAAGGTGATACAATTCATAAATTGTTTCTCGTTCGTCCACAACTTGTTTCCTGCTTGTAGCAGGACGCTTTTAAAGGAATGTTCTCTCTAACTATGTCACATGATTTGTTTTAGATAATGTTTCTATAGTGAGGGTTTGTAATGCAAGTCGAGATGTCCTTGGATGAATGTCAACATGATGTATAACCGACGTTGTTAAAAAACCAACACATACCTAAACAAACATTGGGTATATGACTTTTGGTTCAGAACTTTTGTGAAACATCACAGCACAGTTGAAAAATGTATGTCAAATGGACAAGAGGTGTAATGGGAGAGACAAGAGGTGTAATGGGAGAGACAAGAGGGGTGATAGGAGGGACAGGTGGGGTGATAGGAGAGACAGTAAGGGTGATAGGAGGGACAGGTGGGGTGATAAGAGAGACAGGAGGGGTGATAGTAGGGGTGATCGGAGGTACAGGAAGGGTGATAGGAGGGACAAGAGGGGTGATTTGAGGGACAGGTGGAGTGATAATCGAGACAGGAGGGGTGATAGTAGGGGTGATCGGAGGGACAGGAAGGGTGATAGGAGGGACAGGAAGGGTGATAGGAGGGACAGGAAGGGTGATAGGAGGGACAGGAGGGATGATAGGAGAGATAATAACAAGGAGGGGAAAGTGAGGAAGGTGATACACTTCGTAATGTTTCTGGTTCGTCCACAACTTGTTTCCTGCTTGTAACAGGACGCATTTAAAGGAGTGTTCTCTCTAACTATAAGTCACATAATTTTTTTGAGATAATGTTTATATAGTGAGGGTTTGTAATGCAAGTCGAGATGTCCTTGGATGAATGTCAACAAGATGCATGACTGACATTGTTAAAAGACCCACACATACCTAAACAAACATTGGGTGTATGACTTTTGCGCTTTGCCACCTGGAACACAACAATGATTTCAGTACCACACCATCCTCACAACCACCAGGAAACTAAGGCTTTAAGTAAATCTAAACATGTATCTTTCATTTACAATCTGTAAAAAATATGGGAATAGAAATGTTCAGAACTATTGTGAAAAATCACAGCACAGTTGAAAAATATATGCAAATAGAAATCAAAGCTGGATGATGTTCAGAGACAGATGGGAGGGGTTGAGTGGAGCTGAAGGGTGGGACTAACAGTAACAAGATTATCAAATATACTGTGTCAGTAAAGTGTATATAGTATGTATAAGCTGGAAGCCTAAGTGTTGTTGTCCATTAGTTTACTCCAACTAGGGGAGGGGTGTAAACCCAGTACAAAGTAAATTCACACTCACATAACCACGGTTCAATGACCTTAAAAGTGCATTCAGCTGACTGAGAAAACAACTTACGCAACACATTCATTTTTTCAAGCCGCCAACAAATGTGTTTTTTTTTCTCATTCTGCTTTGAGTTACCAAGGACACAGATTTTACAACGTGACTAACTGCCAAGAGAATACATAAGGGCGTCTCTGGTGTGGCGTTCCTGACAGACACCATGGCCTTACAGTATAAAAAACCCTGAGGAATGTAGTGACCTACTGTCTAACACCTGACATATCTACTCATCTACACTCCAAATCCTGGTAAATAACCTGTATAGTCTACTTTATGTAGCCTTCAAGAGGGATATGTTGGTCACATTCACATTCTTCACTTTATTGAGTGCTTGCATGTCTTCTGTTTGACACCAAATTATATCTGGTACATTGTCCTGTCTTTATACAGTATACTGTATATTCTGGTAATGGGAAACATGTTTAGTTTTCACTTTTGGTTCCTTGACAAAAGCATATTTAAAAATAGAATATGATGATGAAGGGGTGAGGTTTGAATATAAAGGGCAGCATTTTCTGTGAGCACTGATGGTCTGTGAGAAGCTGATGATTATTTAGTCAGATTTAATGTGTAAATAGTGGGATTGCCCCCAATGCAATCAGCAAGTTGTTATAATCCAAACATATTTATTTAAAATGCTCTGTTTCTTTATAAAAAGGGGGTTTTGATATTTCGCTGTGGATAAGTGTCTTCTTACGGAGACAAGTAAGAGTTGTTTTGAAGCCATGCATTTATACACGTGTCTTGTTTTACTTTGTATAAAATAATAAAATGCAGTAGGACAGGATCTTTCTACATGTGTCTCCGTCCATGATAATATATCACAGTCTCAAGGTTAATGAATGAACAGGTTATAGAGCAAACATCGCAATTATCACAACACATAGGTTTAAATCTGCTGTTTGGGGGGGGGGGGGGGTTCTTTCCTAGTGATTTTACCCACACCACTACACATACAGTACAAACTCCAGTCAGCCACACTGGAATTGAATAAAACCGACACCATCTCAGCTTCTGTGTGTATTTTTTGTAAAGCTGATATTTACTATGGTTTGGGTTTGGACAGACAGAAATTATACAAGTGTAACAGAGTGTAAATGTTTAATAAAGTGTTTAATACATTTTTAAATGAAGAAGACACAAACCATTAAAGCAATATTTTGCCAGCATCAATACAATGTCCATGAAAATAAGCAGCCATTGTTTACTGTACATTTTACAACACCTGATGGATGCAACAAAAACAAGTGGTCAAGTTGAGTTTTCAGTGACCCTTTACTTTACAGTGCCATGAAATAGTTCTGAATTTAATATTAACTATTTGCTCTTAGATAGTCATTCATCAAGCTCCCAAGGAGGGAATGGGAGATGTATTATGTATACTGTAAAGGGGAGTCATGCTGTAGTTCATGTCTTATGTAGGCTGACAGGCAGAAACAAATGCCGTCATTCAGGGAAATATAACATTCTTGACTCTCAAAATGTGCAAAACCCAAGTCAATATTCATCACTAAGAGTCACAAGCAAAACCTTTGTTCATCCTGTAAGTAGTTAAGCTAAAGGACATTTCTGAACATCCTGTCCTGTAAATTGTGAGAGGAGATAAGAGTTAATGTCTGGGGTTCTCTGTCTTGGCTGAAGAGCTTGGCAGCCCTCCAGTGTTACCAGGTAGAATGTCTTCTTTTTCCCCCTTTTTCCAGCCAGGCCAACCTTCACCCTTTGCCAGTTCTTCAAGAATTCTTTCTACTTTTTTCATGGTTTAATTTTGAGTGCCCTCTAGTGGCTGTAATAATATGGTTAATCCCCTTAATTTGCCACGGTAATTTGCCACAGTTTTAAAAACACTTTGCATTGTACAGTCTACAATCAGCTTCATGGTTCTATGTCTCTCATTGTAAACACAGTTGTTATTTCAGAAAGTTGGCTATTGCAGACATAAGCCTATGCCATATTATTGACTGTTTAAGAGTATTATCAAGGCAGGATTGCAGTTGCAGCTTTAGAAATAATGTATTGATAACTCAAACATCATGTTTTGGTCAAGTCAAGTCAAATACTTTATATACCATTTAGAAGTATTCATATTACTGTAGGTCTATTATATACAACACATTCAGTATTATGTCAAGAAAGAGAATAACAGAAAAACAGTTACTTATTCTGTGACTGAAAATGCTGTAAATATCAAATGTAGTGTTACATGTCATTTTATTTTGGTGTTCAGTTCCTTATATCCACATTGAATTTCACAGCCATTTTGTCTGTGGTTAAAGAAGAAAGACAACAATCTATTTTACATACCAAGTTATTTCAATGTATTAAATGAATGATGAACTGCCTATTCTTTGTGGCAGTTATACTGTCACAACATTTTTTTACCCCAAAAGGTTATTTGAGGAACCATTAAAGGGGGTTATTTGAAGAACTTCGGGGTTCCCCCATAGCTTAAATTTGAAGAACCCCTAATAGATCTTCCAGGAATCTTTTTTTTTGTGTAGTGCCATCTGGATGATGTGGCACGCAACCATTGGTTGATGCAATGCAACGCCTGAGCATTTAGTCAGACAGGAACTCAACCATGCTCTCTGCTGCATGATAAAACGTAGCTTTCTAGTCAGTCAGGGAATTTCTGGTAAATTATGTTCTCTGCTACAGCCAAGGAGAGATTTTCTCCTGTATTTGCTTTGCATGGATAAAAGACAATGGGCGCGTTCCAGTGGATCACTTTTGTCAAGTCGGCCTTTAAGTGTGTTGAATAATGGTGATAGAAATTGCCCAACTTGCGACTACATGACAACTGCATGAACTTTACAAAAACCATGAGATCAAAGGTCATAAAGTTTTGTCTGTAGTCACAGATTAACCATTACACATATATTATATTTAACTAGACAAGTCAGTTAAGAACAAATTCTTATTTACAATGACAGCTTACCCCGGCCAAACACGGACGATGCTGGGCCAATTGTGTGCCGCACTATGAGACTCCCAATCACGGCCGGTTGTGATACAGCCTGGAATCGAAACAAGGTCTGTAGTGACGCCTCTAGCACTGAGATGCAGTGCCTTAGACCACTGCGTCACTCAGGATTCCCTTGCCCAGATACTCCAGCTGCTCTAACAATGGAAAGAAATGTATTCAAAAATAGAAGGCAGTCGGGAGGAGGCAAGATCAGGTGGGACCATTCCAGCCAATGACAGGACAGACACACGTGTGAACACCAGACACAACTCCTATATAAAGTGTTTTTTCTCAAAGTTCCTGGGATGTCACGTGTCCTACTTATATCAGTACACTCCTAACAACCTTATCATTACAAAACGTCTAGTCGATCAAATACGCCAAAGTAGCAAATAAGCCATTCCATTTTTTGTTGACTAAACTCAACACTCTCATTGACCTCCATACAAACATTCCTCGCTTGGTGAGCAACATTTTTTTTAAAGCCACTGTCACGAGAATTTCTAGTTCCAATGATATTAACTCAAAACTCACTATATACTTTGACCAATTCCCCGGTTAATAGAAGAATTGGACAAAGTCCCAGAAGTCTGCAAAGGTAAGTTCTTTATTCAGAGAGCTCTAAAAATCATACCATGGACATTTGGTTGGGTGGGGAGACCTCTTTCCCTGTTATCAGTTTCACAGTGGTCACAAGTTGTCTGCCACAGTTCCTTGTCTGTTAACAGTTCCTCTTTTCCTATGCACATACATTCAAGCCATTTATACAGTGACAGGGTGGAATACTGTTAGTTATTGTCTGAACATTACTTTAAACGTATAAATCATTTAGTCATTATCTTACTATTACCTTAAACATATAAATCATATGAATTACTATAACAGCCACCTGCTGGAGAAGACAGATTTTGGGCCAGTTAACCGTCTCTTCACCTCTTCCTCTCTGCTGCAGTCGATTGCAAGTTTGTGCAGTTGCTCTTCATCAACTTCATCTTGCAACCAGCGCCTGCATTGTGGGAGTCTTCAATCATGTTGTGTTTTTTTTCGACCCACGCAAACGTGACCAAAGAAGTGACTCAAACAGGAACCAACTTTGCCATGATTCATGTATACCGTGGATATTATGTACAAATGATTGAGATATTTGAGGCTCTCTCACCAATTGATAGTACTGCCATGTTGATCTGAGCCTTGCTGGTGGAAAACCACAACAGTGTCCAACTGTCAGCTGTTGCAGATGCACCTCCCCAGACTTTACTCCTCAACTTTCATCTGCAGTCGGTTGCTTCAGCCTTACCTCAAACAAGCCCAATATAGAGAGGGTTATGTAGAATAGCCTAGTAAACCATTCTTTCTACAGAAAGCTGCAGAGCTGTAGAATAAAGTGGACTGGTCCATATTGGTGTGAGACATACTTAATTGGCACAGCATAGGCTGATATACATCATACAAATATATATATTTTTTATATATATTTTTATATTGAGAGATCAAATAAAAAGGTATACAAATTCTATACGTGAATGAAATTCTCTTTCACCACTTGAATTCTTTCCAAATACTGTTTCAACAGAGAGTACATGATATTACATGCAGTTTTACATTATACTGTTCGAATCAGAGGAGGCTGGTGGGAGAAGCTATAGGAGGGCGGGCTCTTTGTAATGGTTGGAATCAATGGAATGGAACCAAACACAAGGAGACAATGTTTAACTCTGTTCCATTGATTCCATTCCAGCCATTACAATGAGCCCTTCCTCCTATAGCTCCTATCAGCCTCCTCTGGTTCAGATGTATTATGAATGGTTAAAGCCCCCATGCAGGCTTTTTAATTGTATTTTTAAATCATCACTGTATGTCTAATAAATCACTGTGTGTATTTATTTAATGAAAATAAAAATGTTTTTAATCATTTATTTTCCTGAGCCTCTTTTTGCCATTTCCGTACACAGTCCTGACTGGAGGATAGAATTGTCTAAACTCTAGTAATCTCGGTTACCCAGAAGTAAAATTCCCGTGAAAGTTGTCACTTCCCATTTCACTTCTGGGGGAAATGAGGGTAACAATTGATTTCCGTTGTGTGAAGGAAGGAAGCAAAGTTCCCTCCCTTGCAAAAGGAAACTCAGCCAAATCCCGTCTGCTAATTTCACCCGTGTTTACGATCCGTGTGGACACACACTCAAAGTGGTTTTGATAGTACAGACTGGGATATGTTCCGGGATTCATCCGATAACATTGAGGAGTTTACCACAACAGTCACTGGCTTCATCGAAAAGTGCATACAAAATATCATCCCCACAGTGACTATAAGAACATCCCAACCAGAAACCATGGATTACAGGCAACGTCCGTGCTGGGCTAAAGGCTAGAGCTGTCGCTTACAATGAACAGGACACAGACGCATAGAAGGAATCCCGCTACGACCTCCAACGAGACATCAAGCATGCAAAGGGACAATATAGGAGGAAGGTGGAATGATATGACACTGTCTACGGTGCTCGTCGTATGTGGCGGGGCTTGCAGACAATAACGTATTACAAAGGGAAACCCAGCCATGAGCTGCCCATTGACGCATAACTCCCAAATGAACTAAATGCCTTTAATGCTTGCTTCGAAGAATGCAGTGCCTTCGGAAAGTATTCAGACCCCTTGACTTTTATCCACATCTTGTTACGTTACAGTCTTATTTTAAAATGGATTAAATAAATAAAAATCCTCAGCAATCTACACACAATACCCCATAATGATGAAGTGAAAAAAGGCAGGAAAGCCTTTCCGGATGACTGTGATCTCACTCTCCGTGACCAATGTGAGCAAAACATTTAAACAGGTTAACAATCACAAGGAACACCAGGGCGTGTTCTCAAAGCATGCTCAGACAAGCTGGCAGGTGTCTTCAGATTCATTTTCAATCCCTCCTTGTCCCAGTCTGTAATCCCAGCATATTTCAAACTAACCACCATTGTCCCTGTTCCAAGGAGCTCCAAGCTAACATGTCTAAAGTGTATTAATGACTATCGCCCTGTAGCACTCACATCTGTAACTATGAAGTGCTTTGAAAGGCTGGTCATGACATACAGTATTTGGTAGCATTGCCTTTAAATTGTTTAACTTGGTTCAAATGTTTTGGGTAGCCTTCCACAAGCTTCCTACAATAAGTTGGGTGAATTTTGGCCCATTCTTCCTGACAGAGCTGGTGTAACTGAGTCAGGTTTGTAGGCCTCCATGCTCGCACACACTTTTTCAGTTCTGCCCACAGATTTTCTATAGGATTGAGGTCAGGGCTTTGTGATGGCCACTCCAATACCTTGACTTTGTTGTCCTTAAGCCATTTTGCCACAACTTTGGAAGTATGCTTGGGGTCATTGTCCATTTGGAAGACCCATTTGCGACCAAGCTTTAACTTCCTGACTGATGTCTTGAGATGGTGCTTCAATATATCTACATACTTTTCCTGCCTCATGATGCCATCTATTTTGTGAAGTGCACCAGTCCCTCCTGCAGCAAAGCACCCCCACAACATGACGCTGCCACCCCCATGATTCACGGTAGGGATGGTGTTCTTTGGCTTGCAAGCCTCCCCCTTTTTCCTTCAAACATTACGATGGTCATTTTGGCCAACAGTTCTATTTTTGTTTCATCACACCAGAGGACATTTCTCCAAAATGTACGATCTTTGTCCCCATGTGCAGTTGCAAACCATAGTCTGGCTTTTTATGGCGGTTTTGGAGCAGTGGCTTCTTCCTTGCTGAGCGGCCTTTCAGGTTATGTCGATATAGGACTCAATTTACTGTGGATACCGATACTTTTGTACCTGTTTCCTCCAGCATCTTCACAAGGTCCTTTGTTTGTTGTTCTGGGATTGATTTGCACTTTTCGCACCAAAGTACGTTCATCTCTAGGAGACAGAACGCGTCTCCTTCCTGAGCGGTATGACGACTGCGTGGTCCCATGGTGTTTATACTTGCGTACTATTGTTTGTACAGATGGACGTGGTACCTTCAGGTGTTTGGAAACTGCTCCCAAGGATGAACCAGACTTGTGGAGGTCTACAATTTATTTTCTGAGGTCTTGGCTGATTTCTTTTGATTTTCCCATGATGTCAAGCAAAGAGGCACTGAGTTTGAAGGTAGGCCTTGAAATACATCCACAGCTACACCTCCAATTGACTCAAATTATGTCAATTAGCCTATCAGAATCTTCTAAACCAATGACATCATTTTCTGGAATTTCCCAAGCTGTTTAAAAGCACAGTCAACTTAGTGTATGTAAACTTCTGACCCACTGGAATTGTAATACAATAAATTATAAGTGAAATATTCTGTCTGTAAACAATAGTTGAAAAATGACTTGTGTAATGCACAAAGTAGATGTCCTAACCGACTTGCGAAAACTATAGTTTGTTAACAAGAAATTTGTGGAGTGGTTGAAAAACTAGTTTTAATGACTCCAACCTAAGTCTATGTAAACTTCCGACTTCAACTGTATACCAGAAGCTGGAATCACAGTCTGATTTTATCCAGCAAATGCGACCCGCTTGCTTACAGCTGCACTACGGTCTGCACTAGGGTCGGACAGACTTGCTGTGTAGATTAAGATATGGCTTGAAAACATTACCTAAATCCAAGGATGAGAAATACATTGTTCCATTTTCCCATCTTCTTCGTGTGAGCAGTTTACTATCACTGTTATTCTTTGTTTTCTGCTTTGCATTTTGTATGGAAATTGGTTAATAAACAAAGTTGTTATTATCAGGAGACTGAAAAGATTTGGCATGGGACCCCAGATCCTCAAAAGTTTCTACAGCTGCACCATCGAGAGCGTCCTGACCGGTTGCATCACTGCCTGGTATAGCAACTGCTCTGCATCTAACCATAAGGCGCTACAGAGGGTAGTGCGAACGGCCCAGTACATCACTGAGGCCAAGCTTCCTGCCAGCCAGGACCTATATAATAGGTGGTGTCAGAGGAACGGCCATAAAATTGTCAGAGACTCCAGTCACCCATGTTATAGACTAGTCGTCTAGTACCAAAAGGCTCCTCAACAGCTTCTACCCCCAAGCAGCCTTCGCCCCCACCTACATGTACAGATTACCTCAACTAGCCTGTACCCCTGCACACTGACTCGGTACCGGTGCCCCCTGTATATAGCCTCGTTATTGTTATTCTTATTGTGTTACTTTTTATTATTACTTTTTATTTTAGTCTACTTGGTAAATATTTTCTTCTTCTTGAACAGCACTGTTGGTTAAGGACTTGTAAGTTAGCATTTCACGGTAAAGTCTACACTTGTTGTATTCGGCACATGTGGCAAGTAAAGTTTGATTTGATTTGATTTATTATCAGTATTGTCATTTGAACTATTATTATTCACATTGCAGGGCTTTCAATACCCAACCAATATAGCAAATGAGGCCACTTGAGTTGTGATGTGTTGCAGAACAATGTGTGAAACTAACAAGTGGAAAAGGATTTCAGTAAATGTATGACGGCAAAGAGAAAGCCTATGGGTATGTCATGGGGTGGGCACTTAAGAGATCCTATATAAAACAAGTGGGAAGACCCACTCTCACACTGTGTCTCTTTAGTATCCTTACAGGAGTATAGAAACGACTACTACTACTACTATTACTATTATTACTACTACTACTACTGCTACTCCTACTACTAGTGCTCTCACACAGGGCTTGAGACTGACAGATCTTCACTCCAAACATGAACAGCAAAGTGTATCTGTCTGGTGAGTAGCCTTTGGTGTACAAAGATGGAAACTGAACTAAATTATTTGAAATAGAAAGGTATAGGTGATGTTTTTTCTAATGTGCTTTTTCCTTTAAAGTATATGTATAATAATACAGCAGTGGGGAGCATTTATTTAATGTTACCCCACACTTCAGTTAGGTGGAACCTTTGTGTGGGTCTTTTAACAATGTTGGTCAGGCATCTTGTTGACATTCATCCAAGGACACCTCGACTTGCATTACACACCCTCACTGTATAAATATTTTCTCATGAAATCATGTGATTTCACATCTCCTGTCCCTGCCATTATCTATCCTGTCCCTGCCACCGGCCCTCCGTCTTACCGATCACCCCTCCTGTCTCTCCTATCACCCCTCCTGTCTCTCATCTCACCCCCCCTGTCTCTCCTCTCACCCTTCCTATCTCTCCTATCACCCCTTCGGTCTCTCCTATCACCCCTTCGGTCTCTTATGTCACCTCTCCTGTCTCTCCTCTCACCTCTCCTGTCTCTCCCATCACCCCTCCTGTCCCCTATCCTGTCTCTCCTATCACCCCTCCTGTCTCTCCCATCACCCCTCCTGTCCATCCTGTCCCTCATCCTGTCTCTCCTGTCACCTCTCCCGTCCTTGCCATTGGTAGACCTTCCTGAAAACAATGGCACAATACTTAGCTTAAACCTGTTCTGCCAGTTCATGTCTTTAAAGATTAGAATGTTCCAATGTGGTTAGCCAAAAAGATGACAAGATAATTGACAGAGTAATTTTGTAGGCTTAATATCAAACAGACATGCCACATTTCTGGTTCGTCCACAACTTGTTTCCTGCTTGTAGAAGGGCACGGTTGCAGGAATCCTTTTCTCTAACTATAAGTCACATGATTTCATGAGAAAATATTTCTGCAGTGAGGGTATGCAATGCAAGTCAAGGTGTCCTTGGATGCATGTCAACAAATGCATAAATGCGTCCTGGTTCGAGCAACAATTAATTCAAAAACAAAGAAATACAGCAAAAGATTATTAAATAATATTTCTGCAATGAATGTACTATATTTTGTGAGCGAGTCAGAGAGAAGGCAGAAAAATTATTTGACAAGAAAAATATGATTGTTTTTTACAGGCTGTGCCTCACAATAATATTCCAGAGGCAGAGAGACTGTTGGCATTGTGTCATCCTTAGTTTGGGCAGCCATGTTAGGTTTTGGCTGCCATTTTACTGTAAATGACCATACTGCAAAAAATTATCTTGTTGTTAGCTTTTTGCATAATGCGTGATACAGCCTACAAAAACTTGATTGATTAATTATGTATCCTTTGAATACTACATGATATATAATATAATATATTTGTCATGTTATACACTTCATAAAAACTTCCATAAAGACATTATAAATGCGTATAAATGGTTGATTCATTATTATACATTTAATAATAATGTGCAAGTATTGTACAATCGAGGTGCGTAAAGCTGTTAGAGACTTACCCAGAAAGCCTCACAGCTGTTATCACTGCCAAAGGTGATTCTAACATGTAATGACTCAAAAGCATTCCGCTACACTCGCAATAACATCTGCTAACCATGTGTATGTGACCAATAAAATAAATACAATTTGATTTGGGTGCGAATACTTATGTAAATGAGATATCTGTATTTCATTTTCAATAAATTAGAAAACAATTGTAGAAACATGTTTTCACTTTGTCATTATGGGGTATTGTGTGTAGATGGGTGAGTAAAAACATATATTTAATCCATTTTGAATTCAGGCTGTAACACAACAAAATGTGGAGTAAGTCAAAGGGTATGAATACTTTCTCAAGGCAATGCAACTTATAAATGCCTCGTGAGCTTATTTCAACTGTCGTACCCCATCAGAACCAAAAATATAAACTTGTCATCGCTCTGTCTATGAATTTGAGAACAGTTACATTTCTCCAGGCCCGTTCAGCTCTTTGCCAAAACAGAGGCGAGATGTCCGCTTTGTTATGGATTCTTTCAGGCATGAACTGGTATGTTCAGATTGAATTAAAACAACGTTTCATGGTGGTTATTGGGAGGGTGTGCGGAACAGTAACCATTGTTGTGTTTCAGGTGGCAGAGAGCCAGTAGTCAAACACTCACTGTTTGTTTAGGGCATAACCGTCTCTCATCACACAGACACTTCAGTTAAATGGAACCTTTGTGTGGGGCTTTTAACAATGTTGGTCAGGCATCTTGTTGACATTCATCCAAGGACACCTCGACTTGCATTACACACCCTCACTGTAGAAATATTTTCTCATGAAATCATGTGATTTCACATCTCCTGTCCCTGCCATTATCTATCCTGTCCCTGCCACCGGTCCCTCCTATCACCCCCCCTGTCTCTCCTATCACCCCTCCTGTCCCACATATCACCCATCCAGTCTTACCTATCACCCCTCCCGTCTCTCCCTTCACCCCTCTAGTCTCTCCTATCACCCCTCCTGTCCCACATATCACCCATCCAGTCTTACCTATCACCCCTCTAGTCTCTCCTATCACCTCTCCTGTCTTTCCTATCATTCCTCTTGTCTCTCCTATCACCCCTCTCCCTACTCTCCTATCACCTCTCCCGTCCCTCCTATCACATCTCCTGTCCCTCCTATCACCCCTCCCGTCCCTCCTATCACCCCTCCCGTCCCTCCTATCACCCCTCCTGTCCCTCTCCCATCACCCTTCCTGTCTGTCCTATCACCGTTCCTGTCTCTCCTATCAACACTCCTGTCCCTCCTGTCTCTCATATTGTCTCTCCTATCGCCCCTCCTACCACTCCGGTCTCTCATATCATCCCTCTTACCACTCCTGTCTCTCCTATCACCACTCTCATCTCTCCTATCACCTCTACCGTCTTTCCTATCACCTCTCCCTACTCTCTTATCACCTCTCCCATCCCTCCTATCACCCCTCCCGTACCTCCTATCACCCCTGCCCTCCATTCCTATCACCCCTCCCGTCCCTCCTATCACCCCTCCTGTCTCTCTCCCACCACTCTTCCTGTCTCTACTATCACTGGTCCTGTCTCTCCTGTCACTGTTCCTGTCTCTCCTATCAACACTCCTGTCCCTCCTGTCTCTCATGTTGTCTCTCGTATCACCGCTCCCATCTCTCCTATCACCCCTCTCGTCTATCACCCCTCCTACCCCTCTCGTCTCTACGAACACCCCTCTCATCTCTCCTATCGACACTCCTGTCCCTCCTGTCTCTCATATTGTCTCTCCTATCACCCCTACCGTCTCTCCTATCACCCCTACCGTCTCTCCTATCACCCATACCGTCCCTCCTATCACCCCTACCGTCTCTCCTATCACCCCTACCATCTCTCCTATCACCCCTACCGTCTCTCCTATCACCCCTACCGTCTCTAATTTCACCCCTACCGTCTCTCCTATCACCCCTACCGTCTCTCCTATCACCCATACCGTCCCTCCTATCACCCCTACCGTCCCTCCTATCACCCCTCCTGTCTCTACTATCACCCCTACCGTCTCTCCTATCACCCATACCATCCCTCCTACCACCCTCCTGTCTCTCCTATCACCCCTACCGTCTCTCCTATCACCCATACCGTCCCTCCTATCACCCCTCCTGTCTCTACTATCACACCTCCTGTCCCTTCTATCACCCCTCCTATCTCTCTCATCATCCCACCCATTTCTCTTTCCACCCCTCCTGTCCCTGCCTTAGGTTTACATTCCTGAAAACAATAGCAGGATACTTTGCTCAAACCACTGCCAGTTCTTGTACTTAAAGATTAGTGTTCCATTGTGGTTAGACAAAATTATTACTAGATAATTGACAGTGTCAAACAGATCCTAGATCAGCACTTCTCCTCTGAGACGTGATAAACACGGGCCCTGAGTTGAGTCTGCTAATGCAGCACATTCTTTAGATTTGACATACAGTTTGCATATTCCACAACAACAACAGGGAAAGTGAAAGATGAAAAGAGGAACGTATGGTGAAAGAAAAGGAGAAGTGGAAGAGTGGTCAGGATTATAAGGTCTCCTCCTGACACTCCACTGTGGTACCATGTGACTTATTTGAAGTCATATACAATTTATTTTAAACAGATGATCTTTCTTGACCTACAGAAGGCCCCACAAGGCCTTACAATACGCTAGCTATTGACCCTACAAAAGGCTAACTAGCATCCCTACAATAGGCTAGCTCGTGAGCCTACAATAGGCTAGCTAGCAACCCCACAACAGACTAGCCATATAGGGGCATTTTTTCTATCAGTGTGGATAGTTATTTTTATTTTTTTTTGGTGGGAACTTCACACGTGTGCTTTTGCTTGTTCTTTGAGGTCTAGGCCAAGTTACTGTGAAAGCACTCTGTTAGGCCAATCCTCTGAAAAGGGCTAAGTCTCAATCAGTTATTTCTGGGATTCCTCGCATCCTATCTCCTCTCCTCTTTGTCAACCCTATTAGAAGAGAAGGTCAAGGTCCCTCCACTTGGAACATATTATCCAATGAGTTTTGTGAAGGGGGCAAGGAGAGAGGATGCGAGGACTGAAGGAAAGATTAATTGAGACAGAGCTAAGATCTCCACAGTTTCAGAGATTTAAAAGGGAAATTCAATTAAAACATAATATGATCGAATATGAAGGGGGAAGAAAAACTTCCACGTAGTGTATTATGACAGCAACAACAAACGGTATATTTAAAGTGTCTTAGTACAACAGAATATACACATACATACCAGTATCTATAGTCATTAACTCTCATTATCTTAGCACAACCGATTGCACATGACATCTACCTACATGAACTATTACACAACTCTATAGCTCTACTCTATTCCACAGGAGGAGAGAAAGCTCAGATCCTTAGATCAGCCTTTCTTAAAGTATGGGTCGTGAAGTGTCAGAGTAAATGTATCATTATTTCATTGATTACTGGAATTGATTTGTCCAAGTACAACTGAGCTCACTGTTCAGTGCGCTCTCTGCTTAGCAACTGTCTCTGCTTAGCAACGCTCTCTGCTTAGCAATGGTCTCTGCTTAGCAACGGTCTCTGCTTAGCAACGGTCTCTGCTCAGTTTAGCAGCTGCGCGTGTGGGAGATGCTCGTGTGTTTCGCGGGTTAGCGGACCCACAAGCTGCAGCGCTGTGGTTCAGCAGCAGATGATGCGCTGTCAGCCACTGACTTGTCATTCCCACTCGTCATCAAGTCCTGACTGAGCTCAATCGTCATGAAACGCAAATACAGCCATGAGTTTCTCTCTCTTGGTTTCATACAATCTTTGAGGAATAACGAGGCGCGCCCACAATGTGTTTTGTGCGGGGAAGTGCTGAGTAATGAGTCTCTCAAAACGAACAAGTTAATATAATGACACGTCCTGACCAAACATCCACAGAAATAAGGGAGTACTCTCTCATAGTAGTAGATGTGAGTTTCTCTTTCAAACAATCCCCTGGGCTTGTACACACCTAATAGTTAACGTTAGCCAAAGCATGCTAGCTAGCTACTGATAGTGCAACCGTAAGTATCAATACAGATGAAGATGAAAAATGATCAGACCTACTGTACATCTTACTGTAGAAATTATTTGATCATTTTTCATCTGTACTGTTAATTAGGGTTGCACTATCAAAAACAGAACCTGTGTTTGTGTGTTTGTGTGTGTGTGTGTGTGTGTGTGTGTACTGTTAATCATCTGTGTGATGTGATCGATCAGTTTATTCGCATTCAGAATTAAAATGATTTATTGTATTTTAACAGCAACAGTTCAAGCCTAGACAGATATGAGTGTTTTTAATGGAGAAAAATAAACATGAATAAATATTTATATGGGTATTGAAATTCATTGTTATCTGTTTTTGTTTATATTGAATTTGTTTTAGGCATAAGGGCAATGAAATGTACCAATATTTACACATAGCTGTATATTTTCATAACCTTGGGTCCCAAATAACATAGAATTTCTAATTTGGGTCCAAGGCTGAAAAAGTTTAAGAACCCCTGCTTAGATACAGGGACAGAGTCAAAGGTGGCCCTCTGGTGGTTGTAGTACTAACTACAGGTACAGCTGTAGTGTTGGTGACAGAGACCTGGGTGGATGTAGTACTAACTACAGGTACAGCTGTAGTGTTGGTGACAGAGACCTGGGTGGATGTAGTACTAACTACAGGTACAGCTGTAGTGTTGGTGACAGAGACCTGGGTGGATGTAGTACTAACTACAGGTACAACTGTAGTGTTGGTGACAGAGACCTGGGTGGATGTAGTACTAACTACAGGTACAGTTATAGTGTAGTGACAGAGACCTGGGTGGATGTAGTACTAACTACAGGTACAGCTGTAGTGTTGCTGACAGAGACCTGGGTGGATGTAGTACTAACTACAGGTACAGCTGTAGTGTTGGTGACAGAGACCTGGGTGGCTGTAGTACTAACTACAGGTACAGCTCTAGTGTTGCTGACAGAGACCTGGGTGGATGTAGTACTAACTACAGGTACAGCTGTAGTGTTGGTGACAGAGACCTGGGTGGATGTAGTACTAACTACAGGTACAGCTGTAGTGTTGGTGACAGAGACCTGGGTGGCTGTAGTACTAACTACAGGTACAGCTGTAGTGTTGGTGACAGAGACCTGGGTGGCTGTAGTACTAACTACAGGTACAGCTGTAGTGTTGGTGACAGAGACCTGGGTGGATGTAGTACTAACTTCAGGTACATCTGTAGTGTTGGTGACAGAGACCTGGGTGGATGTAGTACTAACTACAGGTACAGCTGTAGTGTTGGTGACAGAGACCTGGGTGGATGTAGTACTAACTACAGGTACAGCTGTAGTGTTGGTGACAGAGACCTAGGTGGATGTAGAAGAAGCGTTTTGTACAGAAATGATCAAACTCAAGTTACAAATGCTGGTAAACACTAAAATACATTCAAATACAGTCAGAAAATAAATCGCAGCACCCCAAACCTCCAAACTACTTCCTGCAGAACCGGTTGATTGAGACTCAGCAGAAAAACAGACATCTCTAGTTTAAACTGACGGACTTAGATGTTTGTATTATGTTCATTAGATTCTGCGGGGCTGTATTACTAGTATTATGTCTACTGTAAAGGGGAGTCATGCTGTAGTTCAAGTCTTATGTAAAATACAGAAATACATGCTCTCATTCCGGAAAATATTACATTCTTGACTCTCAAAATGTACAATATCCAAGTCAGTCTTTGTGGTTGTCACTAAGAGTCACAAGCAAAAACCTATGTTCATCCTGTAAGTAGTAAAGCTAAAGGACATTTCTGTACATCCTGTCCTGTAAATTGTGAGAGGAGATAAGAGTTAATGTCTGGTGTTCTCTGTCTTGGCTGAAGAGCTTGGCTGCCCTCCAGTGTTACCAAGTAGAATGTCGTCTTTTTCCCCCTTCTTTTTCCAGCCAGGCTAACCTGCCAGTTAATCGGCATGGCTGATCTATTAGGGCCGATTTTCAAGTTTTCATAACAATCGGTAATCTGTATTTTTGGACGACGATTATGGCCGATTATATTGCATTCCACGAGGAAACTGCGTGGCATGCTGACCACCTGTTACGCGAGTGCAGCAAGGAGCCAAGGTAAGTTGGAGGCTAGCAATAAAATAATTTTATACAAAACAATCGATCTTCACATAATCACTAGTTAACTACACATAGTTAATGATATTACTAGGTTAACTAGCTTGTCCTGCGTTTCATATAATCAATGCGGTAACTGTTAATTTATCATTGAATCACAGCCTACTTCGCCAAACGGGTGATGATTTAACAAAGGCGCATTCTCGAAAAAAACACAATCGTTGCATGAATGTACCTAACCATAAACATCTTTTGCTTTTCTTAAAATCAATACACAGAAGTATATTTTTTTAAGCCTGCATATTTAGTTAAAATAAATATATGTTAGCAGGCAATATTAACTAGGGAAATTGTGTCACTTCTCTTGTTTTCATTGCACGCAGAGTCAAAGTATATGCAACAGTTTGGGCCGCCTGGCTCGTTGCGAACTAATTTGCCAGAATTTTACATAATTCTGACATAACATTGGAAGGTTGTGCAATGTAACAGCAATACTTAGATTTAGGGTTGCCACCCGTTCGATAAAATACAGATCTGTCCCGTATGTCACTGAAAGAATAAGCGTTTTGTTTTCGAAATGATAGTTTCCGGATTTGACCATATTAATGAATTCTGCTTTGCCACTAAAATGATAATTAACACTGACGACTAAAGTATTGTGTTATTGTTGTTATTGTTATGATGACTAATAATAATAACGGGGGGGGTGTAAAAAATGAACCCCAAAAAGTTATTCGAGGAACCATTAAAAGGGGTTCTTTGAAGAATTTAGAGTTTCCCCCACAGTTTCAATTTGAAGAACCCCTAAAAGATCTTCCAGGAACCCTTTTTTCGTGTAGAGCCATCTGGATGAGGTGGCAACCATTGGTTGATGCAATGCAACACCTAAGCATTTAGTTGGTCAGGAACTGGACCATGCTCCTCGCTGCATGATAAATGTAGCTTTCTAGTTAGTCAGGGCATTTCTTGTAAATCATGTTCTACAGCCTTGGAGCCATTTGATCCTATATTTGCTATGCATGGATAAAAGACAACGGGCGCGTTTGAGTGGATCACTTCTGTCAAGTCGGCCTTTAAGTGTGTTGAATAATGGGGATAAAAATGGTCCAACGTGGGCCTACATGACAACTGCATGACTTTACAAAAAACATGTGATCAAAGGTCATGGAGTTTTGACTGCAGTCACAGATGATCCATTATACTGACCAGATAACCCAGTGGCTTTAACAATGGAAAGAAATGTCTTCAAAAATAGAAGGCAGTCAGGAGGCAAGCTCAGGTGGGACCATTCTAACCAATCAGAAGACAGACACACGTCTGAACAACAGGCACAACTCTGATATAAAATGTTTTTCTCAAAGTTACCAGGAGGTCACGTGTCCTACTTATATCAGTACACTCCTAACAACCTAAGCATTACGAAACTCAAATAAGCCACAGGTAGCAAATACGCCTTTTTGTGAACCAAATTCAACACTCTTTCATTGACCTCCATACAAACATTCCACGCTTGGTGAGTAAAAAACAAAAAAGCCACCTGCTGGTTTTGGGCGCAGTTATCCCTCTCTTTACCTCTTCTTCTCTGCTGCAGTCGACTGCAAATTTGTGCTGTTGCTCTTCATCAACATCGTCTTGAAGCCAGCGCCTGCATTGTGGGAGGCTTCAATCATGTTGTGTTTTTATTCGACCCACCAAACATGACCAAAGTGACTGAAACAGGAACCAACTTTGCCATGATTCATGTATACAGTGGATACGTACAAATGAACGTGATATTTGAGTCTCTTTCACCAGTTGATAGTACACTGTACACACATACAGTATATTTACAGTTTGTTAGTGTGTGATACATATGGAGATGTTTATTTCTACATTACAAAGACACCTTGTATGAAGAATGGAAACACTCGACTTTCCTCTGCAGTCGGTTACTTCAGCCTTACCCTCAAACAAGACCAACATAGAGAGGGACATGTAGAATAGCCTAGTAAACCCTTCTATCTACAGAAAGCTGTAGAGCTGGACAATACAGTGAACTGGTCCATACTGTAAATAAATAAAAATTACATTTGTACATGTGAATGAAATGTTCTTTCCACCCATTGAATCCTTTCCAAATATTGTTTCAAACAGAGGGTGCATGACTTACATAAACTATCACGTTATACTGTTCAAATCAGAGGAGGCTGGTGGGAGGAGCTATAGGAGAACGGGCTCATTGTAATGGTTGAAATAGAATCAATGGAATGTTACCAAACACGTAAAACACATGAAAACAACGTGTTTAACCTTTTTCCATTGATTCCATTCCAGCCACTACAATGAGCCCGTACTCCTATAGCTCCTCCCATCAGCCTCCAGACAGACACACAGTAACACCTCCCTTCACTTCATCTTGCCCTAATCGTTCATTTCATCTCTCACACACACTCATATGCTCTCTCTCTCCTTTCTCTCTCATAGAACTGTCTGGTGCGCTGTGAGAATGGTGTGTTCACTGCAGTAGTGGGAGACTTTAGTCTGGCAGAAAAGATTCCAGACTACAGGTTAGTACTGTGAGAAGATTCCAGACTACAGGTTAGTGCTGTGAGATGATTCCAGACTACAGGTTAGTACTGTGAGAAGATTCCAGACTACAGGTTAGTGCTGTGAGATGATTCCAGACTACAGGTTAGTGCTGTGAGAAGATTCCAGACTACAGGTTAGTGCTGTGAGAAGATTCCAGACTACAGGTTAGTGCTGTGAGAAGATTCCAGACTACAGGTTAGTGCTGTGAGATGATTCCAGACTACAGGTTAGTGCTGTGAGAAGATTCCAGACTACAGGTTAGTGGTGTGAGAAGATTCCAGACTACAGGTTAATGCTGTGAGAAGATTCCAGACTACAGGTTAGTGATGTGAGAAGATTCCAGACTACAGGTTAATGCTGTGAGAAGATTCCAGACTACAGGTTAGTGCTGTGAGAAGATTCCAGACTACAGGTTAGTGCTGTGAGAAGATTCCAGACTACAGGTTAGTGGTGTGAGAAGATTCCAGACTACAGGTTAATGCTGTGAGAAGATTCCAGACTACAGGTTAGTGATGTGAGAAGATTCCAGACTACAGGTTAGTGCTGTGAGAAGATTCCAGACTACAGGTTAGTGCTGTGAGAAGATTCCAGACTACAGGTTAGTGCTGTGAGAAGATTCCAGACTACAGGTTAGTGCTGTGAGAAGATTCCAGACTACAGGTTAGTGCTGTGAGAAGATTTCAGACTACAGGTTAGTGCTGTGAGAAGATTCCAGACTACAGGTTAGTGCTGTGAGAAGATTCCAGACTACAGGTTAGTGCTGTGAGAAGATTCCAGACTACAGGTTAGTGCTGTGAGAAGATTCCAGACTACAGGTTAGTGCTGTGAGAAGATTCCAGACTACAGGTTAGTGCTGTGAGAAGATTCCAGACTACAGGTTAGTGCTGTGAGAAGGATCCAGACTACAGGTTAGTGCTGTAAGAAGATTCCAGACTACAGGTTAGTACTGTGAGAAGATTCCAGACTACAGGTTAGTGCTGTGAGAAGGATCCAGACTACAGGTTAGTGCTGTGAGAAGATTCCAGACTACAGGTTAGTACTGTGAGAAGATTCCAGACTACAGGTTAGTGCTGTGAGAAGATTCCAGACTACAGGTTAGTGCTGTGAGAAGATTCCAGACTACAGGTTAGTGCTGTGAGAAGATTCCAGACTACAGGTTAGTACTGTGAGAAGATTCCAGACTACAGGTTAGTGCTGTGAGAAGATTCCAGACTACAGGTTAGTGCTGTGAGAAGATTCCAGACTACAGGTTAGTGCTGTGAGAAGATTCCAGACTACAGGTTAGTGCTGTGAGAAGATTCCAGACTACAGGTTAGTGCTGTGAGAAGATTCCAGACTACAGGTTAGTGCTGTGAGAAGATTCCAGACTAAAGGTTAGTGCTGTGAGAAGATTCCAGACTACAGGTTAGTGCTGTGAGAAAGTTCTCCAGATTACAGGAAGACTATATGACTGTCTCCCCATATTCCCATCATGACTGCACATATAGCCTTAAATACATTGTACATTGTATTCTGTTTTTCTCTCCTGAAAAATCTATGTGTTCTATATTAATGTGTTATTTTCCTCTCCTCCAGTGACGGGGCTGGTCAGCAGACTCTGGCTGTGGTGGGCTCCCCCTACTGGATGGCCCCGGAGGTGCTGAGATGAGAGGTCTATGATGAAAAGATAATAACAGTACTCTACTGTTTCCTGGCTGTTATCTCACTGGTCCCAGTGCATAATAAGAGGAAGCAAACATAGTAATGCAATACAGTAGTACTATGCTATAATGCAATCTGGAAGGTTAACTGTTCCATGTTCCTGCTGTGTTTTTCTGGATGTGTCTAGTGGGTCTTGCTAATATGTATGTTTCTAGCAAATGACCAGGCTCTTTCAAGGTGTATTATTGTGAATATGTCAAGTGAGATGTTATTGATCAGATGTGATTGGCTGACTCTGACCCCTAGGTGGATGTGTTTGCCTATGGAATCATCCTGTGTGAGATCATCGCCCGGATAGAGGCTGATCCGGACTTCCTACCTTCCTGAGGCGCGCGCGCACACACACACACACACACACACACACACACACACACACACACACACACACACACACACACACACACACACACACACACACACACACACACACACACACACACACACACACACACACACACACACACACACGACCCCAGTTGATGACAGGCACACAGTTAACCAATGTTTTTCCGTTTTACACGATCACACAACCCTAAATCAAGGCTTTACTACTATCACACAACAAACGGACAGTGTATGAACAAACCCTTAACCCAACCCTTTCACCACCACTGCACAACCCCAGTAGGTCTACTGTCAAATAGCACCATAGAATATTTTTTTCCACTTTGACCCAGAAAAGAAGTACCGGTCCTTTCCCTTATTGAACATAATCACATGTAACTGCTGTGGAGGACTTGAGTATTGAATCAATGCAGTACATTGTAGAGGTTCCATTCTTGTTTTAATGTTTAATGAGTAGAACTCTATCACAGTGTGTGTCTCCATTGAGTAAATACTGTGTAGAAATACAACAAGTATATATTTTTAACCTAGTCAGACAAACTAATTTACAGCTAGTCGGCTACATTAAAAGATGATGATGATGGTTTTCTGTGCGTGCTAGACGTTGGCTGCCTTTGAGAACCTGGTCGGTGACTATCGGACACCATTCCTCAACCTTGCAGTCCTCTGCTCTAATTTAAAATACAATAACAGACAGACTGACAGACAGACAGACATAATTGCATGCATCCATGACTCTGTGTACATACTTACTGTAAGGAGAAGGAGAAGGGAGTGATGGTGGAGGATGAAAGGTGGAAGGATAAAGGAGGGATGGTGGAGGATGAAAGGAGGAAGGAGAAGGGAGGGATGGTGGAGGATGAAAGGAGGAAGGAGAAGGGAGGGATGGTGGAGGATTAAAGGAGGAAGGATAAAGGAGGGATGGTGGAGGATGAAAGGAGGAAGGATAAAGGAGGGATGGTGGAGGATGAAAGGAGGAAGGAGAAGGGAGGGATGGTGGAGGATGAAAGGAGGAAGGATAAAGGAGGGATGGTTGAGGATGAAAGGAGGGAGGATAAAGGAGGGATGGTGGAGGATGAAAGGAGGAAGGATAAAGGAGGGATGGTGGAGGATGAAAGGAGGAAGGATAAAGGAGGGATGGTGGAGGATGAAAGGAGGAAGGATAAAGGAGGGATGGTGGAGGATGAAAGGAGTAAGGATAAAGGAGGGATGGTGGGGGATGAAAGGAGGAAGGATAAAGGAGGGATGGTGGAGGATGAAAGGAGGAAGGAGAAGGGAGGGATAATTGAGGATGAAAGGAGGAAGGATAAAGGAGGGATGGTGGAGGATGAAAGGAGGAAGGAGAAGGGAGGGATGGTGGAGGATGAAAGGAGGAAGGATAAAGGAGGGATGGTGGAGGATGAAAGGAGGAAGGATAAAGGAGGGATGGTGGAGGATGAAAGGAGGAAGGATAAAGGAGGGATGGTGGAGGACGTGTCAGATGATTCAGGGCTGCTTCTGGACCTGGACATGGTGTCTCTGGAAGAGGAAGAGGAGGAAGCTTTTTCTCTGGGGGAGCCTATGGACTGCAGCAGGTCTCCTGACACACTAGAGGGCGCTGTCCCTACACCAGGGAGACGTCTACTACACCCAGCCTCGTTCTCTTCCTCCTTGTTTCTGCAGCCTAACGGCTGGGGCTATCCAGTCTCCAACTCCCCTCCCCCTCCATCCCTCATCTCCCCCATCTGGACAACAACAACGGCTCTGCGACGGTGGTCGTCGGACGTCCGATTGGCTGGAGGGATAGCAGCTTCCGCACTGCAATCCTGGGCCCCCCTGCTGGCCCCGCCCCTGAGCAAGATGAGTTAATTTCCTGTCCGGGCTGCTGTCTGATTGGATTGAGCTTTCCTTCTGTGTGCCTGAAGGAGGCGAATGGTCTCGCTCCTCTGACCGTGCCTTGTGTGCCTTGGCTGCCTCTACCGGAGGGACAGACTTAAGTAGGGCTCCCCCTAGTGGGCTGACTGACAAAGTGTGTGTGTGCGCGTGTGTGTGTGTGTGTGTGTGCGTGCGTGCGTGTGCGTGTGCGTGTGCGTGTGCGTGTGTGTGTGTGTGTGTGTGTGTGTGTGTGTGTGTGTGTGTGTGTGTGTGTGTGTGTGTGTGTGTGTGTGTGTGTGTGTGTGTGTGTGTGTGAATTCATTATTTTCTTCTATTTATTAATTTGAGATCTTATATATTGGTTGTTGACCTGGAGCCATTTGATAACTGCAGTGTGTCACTGGTTTGTTCACTCACTTTCTACACTCTGAATCTTTCTATTTGATTCCTACTAATGATTCTTCACTGGACTGGGTGGTGCGTGAGATTTGAATTGAATTCAAACAGGTCCTTCTTCTTCCCTCAAAACTCAAAGTGTTCTTCCAATAACCCACTATGATCCAGGTATCCTCTCAGTGTTCTTCCCATAACCCTCTATGATCCAGGTATCCTCAGCGTGTTTTAACAACCTGTGTAACTTTGAAACATCATGAAAAGCAATTCTCCTCTTTGTACTGATTATTCCACCCAAGGTTCCGTGTTTGTGTGTTTGTGTGTGTGTGTGTGCGTGTGTGTGTGCGCGTGTGTATTTGTGTGTGTGTGTGTGAGAGAGAGAGCTTGCGCCTGCTTGTGTGTCAGAGGGAGAAAAATAGTATGTGTGTGACTGAATGACTAAGGTTTGTCCCCTGATGTCTGTTTTGAAATGGTAAATGTCTGCTGGTCATTTCCCCGTACCTGTGTGTGAGAGATTAGAGAACTGAGTGTAATAATTGTATATGAAGTGAGTGAGGTGTACATCATCTTTACTATAATGTTTTACACTATTGATGATAATCACTGCACTTTTGATTTCATAGGCCTGCTGGTTCCTTGTCTGTTTTGGATTAAATGGCACCCTATTCCCTATAAAGATAACTACTTTGGACAAAGCCCCATGTGTCCTGGTCAAAAGTAGTGCATTATGTAGGGAATAGGATGCCAATTTGTCAGTCGGTCCCAGAGCTTAAGATTTGTTTGTCTCCCTCTGCTGGCCTGGAGGACCCAGACAGACCAGGCCACCATGGCTCACATGGCTGTGTCTCAATACCCTTAAATGGCTTCCATTCCTCATATCCTTTACTTCTAGGAGAAGCTATATATATATATATATATAGGACCTGACCAGGGAAAACTCCAGGCCTAAGTTATAGACCTCGAGGTTTTCCTAATCAGGTCACTTGGTCAGGAAAAGGTCCCGGCCATATTTATATAATATTAACTGATATGAGGGACTTTAAAAGGTTTATGACTATATGGCTATAGCTATTAACATTTATAACCAGTTCTAACCAGTTAATCTATCTTGTGATCTGTAGGAAAGGAAGAGGAGGAAAGATAAATAAGACTATTGGGAAGTAGCCAGTCACACTCAACTGTACTGGCCAGAGAGTCTCTTTATTACTTCACTGTTTAAACAGCATGATTTACAGAGTCTGTACAACTGTGTGCATCCATCTAAAGAATTCCACTGTTCTGTCCCATATTGATGATGTCATAATGACAATGGTGTGAACACCGACCCATATGTCCATGGAATGACCGAGTCATGGAGTGTAATGCACTGAATGAAGACGTTTTTTATTTTTTGTTGTTGATTAAAACATATTTTATTTATAATGCCAATGCATGAAAACTACCCTGAAATCACGTATGTAGCTAATTACCAGCTTTAATAAACTGTCATGATGATTATTTGTGTTATTTTAAGAAAATGTCCTCATTGAATATAAATGAAAACATTGAATGTAATCTATTGTAGCTGGCATTTGTCTAAATTCTCATTACATAATGTTTACTATTGACATAAATGGAAACAATCACAGACACAGCAGAGCCAGGTTAAATGTCATAAAGCTTTATGTAAGCTATAGAATATACATCTATAGAAGTCAATGGGTCCACAGTTACAGACTATAACATTAGAA
This sequence comes from Salvelinus alpinus, assembly GCF_045679555.1. Lineage (NCBI taxonomy): Eukaryota > Metazoa > Chordata > Actinopteri > Salmoniformes > Salmonidae > Salvelinus > Salvelinus alpinus. The sequence continues at coordinate 74,602,075 of NC_092091.1, forward strand.
TGGCAACAGAGTACACTGTATGTAGATGCATTCAATGCAATGCAATACAATTGTAATTACAATTACATTCAATGTGACTAAGCTTGGGACTCTCGAACAGCATTGTTTCAGATGTTCATTGTATACTGCAAGCCCCTTTTAGTGCTTTGCCCACTTTTTTCAAATAACTTGTTATAAAGCCATTTTCTCCTTCAGCTCTCTCTCTTGCCTCCCTTTCATGTTTTTCTCTCACCTCCTGTATTTCTTTATCTTTAGCCTCTTTTTCCAGTTTCAGTTTCTCCAGTTCTTCCTCCCTGATTCTCTGACCTTGTATCTCTCTCTGGATCCTCTCATTCCTCTCTTTAATCGCTTTCTCATGAGCCTCTTGTGTATCTGTCTTCAGTTCATTCTGTCTGCGTTTCTGCTCTTCGTTCTCTCTCAGGATCCTCTCATTCTTCTCTTTAAGCTCTTTTTCCCGAGCCTCTTGGATAATTTTTTCTTTCTTCAGTTTCTCCTCCTCTCTGCGTATCTTCTCTTCATTCTCTCTCAGGATCCTGTTCTTCATCTCTTCAATCGCTCTCTCAGCCTCCTGGAACATCTCAGTGGTGTAGTGGCTTCCTCCATTCATCTTCACCATCTTGTCTATCTTCTCAAGCAGCTCAAAGACCTGGGAAGGATTCTTATCTTTGTTGTTGAAGACATGATATCCCCCACTGCATTGGGAATGTAAACTATGCAGATCTGGATTTTCAAGCAGGAACTGTTCAATTGTTACATCATCATCATCAAGAAGGTCTCCATGTGTGAAGAGAACCATGGTGTATTTCGATGCTTCATCACCAAAGAATCTCTGAATTATCTCCACAGTTTCCTTTTCCTCTTTAGTGAATCTTGCCAGCTTGATCACAATCAGGAACACATTGGGACCAGGAGCAGAGAAAGAGATGCATTTAGCAATCCTTTTCAGTGACTCCTCATTGGAAAATGAAGTATCAAACAACCCTGGGGTGTCAATAACAGCTACACTTTGCTCACCCACCTTCCCTCTTCTCTTGTCACAGTTTTTTGTCTGAGAAATAGAGGACATTTTTGATGGGAAAGCTTTATTCCCTAGAATGGTGTTTCCTGCAGCACTTTTCTGGTCTTCCCGACCAGAACAATGCGGAACTCCTCATTTTGTGTAAGCAGTTGGATTCCTGTTGGATAACAAGAACACTTGTTACATTTTTAAGAGGTCTAGACTTCATGTACTGCTTGTTAGCACATTTTGAGTAATGGCAAAAACAATTTGTTTCACACTTCTTCTTAACACAAAGCAGTACTTCATGGTCTGCACAAAATAATCTGTGAGCATCGCCTCTACAGATGCAGGATCTTAATTTTAGCCTGTTTGCTACAGTAGGAAAATAGTCCTGCAGCAATAGGAAATGTGAATTATTATATGGATTATAATAAATGGGCATTTTTGTCGGGGTTGACATATTGTTCGTTAGGGAAAATCAAGTCTGAACTTTCAAAGTGGACATTAGAAACTTTAGAGTACTTAAAACGCAAATCCAATACAATTTTGCAATTGCTGCTGTGCAGGAAAACCTTCAGCATCAAAATATTTATCAAATTAAGATCCTACATCTGTATGTGCTAAACTGTTTTTATGCCATTATAATTTTTTTGCTAAGTTGACTCTGATCAAATACAAAGCAATCTCTTGGTTTTTATATATATATATATATATATATATATATATATATATATTGCCTGCAATGACAACAAGCTCAGTCTGATGATGCTGTGACACACTGCCCCAGACCATGACAGACCCTCCACCTCCAAATTGATCCTGCTCCAGAGTACAGGCCTAGGTGTAATGCTTATTCCTTTGACAATAAACACGAATCCAACCATCACCCCTGGTGAGAGAAAACCGCGACTCGTGAAGAGCACTTTTTGCCAGTCCTGTCTGGTCCAGTGATGGTGGGTTTGTGCTCATAGGTGATGTTGTTGCCGGTGATGTCTGGCGTGGACCATGCCTTACAACAGACCTACAAGCCCTCAGTCCAGCCTTTCTCAGCCTATTGCGGACAGTCTGAGCACTGATGGAGGGATTGTGCGTTCCTGGTGTAACTTGGGCAGTTGTTGTTGCCATCATGTACCTGTCCCACAGGTGTGATGTTCAGATGTACCGATCCTGTGCAGGTGTTGTTACACGTGCCACTGCGAGGACGATCAGCTGTCCGTCCTGTCTTCCTGTAGTGTTGTCTTAGGCGTCTCACAGTACGGATATTGCAATTTATTGCCCTGGCCACATCTGCAGTCCTCATGCCTCCTTGCAGCATGCCTAAGGCACGTTCACGCAGATGAACAGGGACCCTGGGCATCTTTCTTTTGGTGTTTTTCAGAGTCAGTAGAGAGGCCTCTTTTGTGTCCTAAGTTTTCATAACTGTGACCTTAATTGCCAATCGTCTGTAAGCTGTTAGTGCCTTAACGACTGTTCCACAGGTGCATGTTCATTAATTGTTTATGGTTCAATGAACAAGAATGGGAAACAGTGTTTAAACCCTTTACAATGAATATCTGTTTAGTTATTCGGATTTTTACGAATTATCTTTGAAAGACATGGTCCTGAAAAAGGGACGTTTCTTTTTTTGCAGATTTTAGGATTTATTAAATAATAAAGCATTTGACCTCTCAATAAGGGCTTCATTCATAAAAAAGTTATACTTAAATCGAAACTGGTTCTCCAGCAGATTAGTGAGAATGGCTAACCCTATGATAAAGAATGACCTTTTCCATTTATTCAGATTACAACCTCTCACTATCGGTTATTTTGAAAATGAAATTAACAAGCCATAGAAAGTTGGTTTGTAATTTCAGTTTAATCCACCTGAAAAGACAGAGCAAATAATACAACAAATATTATGGTTAAACTCAAATATACTAATTGATAAAAAACATGAAATATATATATTTAAGTATAATCTTTGTAAATGATATCCTAAATAGGTGGTGGAGTTATGTCACACATGCAGCTAACACAAATATATGAAATGTCTGCTCTACCCAGAATTACAACCAACTAATTGCAGCATTACCACAAACATGGAAAAAGGCATGTGGAAGGGGGGAAAAGTAAGGAACTTGTCTGTCGGCACTGCAATAAAGACCAAAATTGGTTAAAGAAAATTGTGGTAAATGAAAAAGTATACAAGTTTAATTTAAGGACCAAAAAAATGGCAGCTGTGCCATATAGACTGCAAAATAGTTGGGAAGAGATTTTCGATGTTCCAATTCCATGGCCTATGGTTTATGAACTGATACACAAAACAACGCTGGATTCAAAACTTTGAGTTTTTCTATTTCAATTCTGATACAAAATTCTTTCAACCAATAGAACGATATACATATGAGGGATACAACCATCCCAGATCTGCAGATTTTGCTGCGAAGAGACAGAATCATGAGATCATTTGTTTTGGTACTGCCCATATGTAACTTGTTTTTGGTCACAGGTTCAGGAAAGGCTGAAGAATTGCAAAAAATATATGGCGGATTTGAAAGAATGCAGACAATTACATTGATGGAAGCCACAAAATACCTGCAAATTAAATTCTACAATGTGTGACTTAATAAATAATTACTGACAAATGGATCAACCAAATCAGGAAGGTGTAACCATGGCAGGGTCAGGTGGGACGATAAGAGATACAGGAGGGGTGATAGGAGGGACAGGAAGAGAGATAGGAAATACAAGAGGTGTGAGAGGAGAGACAAGCGGGGTAATAGGAGAGACAAAAGGGGTAATAGGAGAGATATTAACAAGGACGGGAAAGTGAGGAAGTTGATACATTTCGTAAATTGTTTCTGGTTCTGTCACGGCTGTTGAAAGATGAGGACCAAGGTGCAGCATGGTAAGCGTACATTTTCTTGATTTAATCAAAATGACGCCAAACAAAACAATAAACACTACAAAAGCAAACTGTGAAGCTCAAAGGCAAAGTGCCCTAAACAAAGTAAACTTCCCACAAACACAGGTGGGAAAAAGGGTACCTAAGTATGGTCCCCAATCAGAGACAACGATAGACAGCTGTCCCTGATTGAGAACCATACCCGGCCAAACACAAAGAAATAGAAATCATAGAAAACACAAAACATAGAATGCCCACCCCAACTCACGCCCTGACCAAACCAAAATAGAGACATAAAAAGGATCTCTAAGGTCAGGGTGTGACAGGTTCGTCCACAACTTGTTTCCTGCTTGTAGCAGGACGCGTTTAACCTTTCTGGCGCAGCCGTTCCGCTAGCTACCCACCTCGACAACATCCGGTGAAATTGCAGAGCGCCAAATTCAAAATACAATAAACGAATATTAAACATTCATGAAAATACAAGTGTCATACATGATTCTTTAGCTTAGAATCTTGGCAAACTAATCTCATCGGCGGATTTCAAAAAGGCTTTACGGCAAAAGCACAGAATTCGATTATCTGAGGTCAGCGCCCCACAACAGCATATTATCCAAACAAGCACAGGCGTCACAATATTGAAAATAAAGACAAAATAAGTCACTTACCTTTGAAGATCTTCCTCTGATCGCAATCACAAGAGTCCCAGGAACACAATGAATTGTCATTTTGTTCGATAAAGTCCTTCTTTATATGCCTTATAGTCCATTTAGTAGGCGTCATTGAGTTCAGTAATCCACCCTTTCAGAATGCAGACATAGGAGTTCGAAAAGTTACCAGTAAAGTTTGTCCAAACAAATCAAACGACGTGTCTAATTCATTATTAGGTACTCTAATATCTAAATAAACAATAATATTTCATACGGAGCGAACTATTTTCAATAGTAAAGGAAAAGAAGGCAGTGCGCTCCCTCGGCCACGCGCGCAATGAGACTAGCTTTGCCATAGAGCTCCCTGAGGATAAACAACTATTCCTTGTTGGTTTTTCTAAAAACAAGCCTGAAACCATGTATAAAGACTTGACATCTAGTGGAAGCCATAGGAACAGCATTTTGGGAGGCAGAAGTCTTTGTTTTCAACAGCTTAACCTTTGAATTGGCTGGCAGGTCAACAGAAATAAAATGTGTCCTCGGGTTTTCGCCTGTCAATCAGTTCTGTTATACCCACATACATCATTTTAACAGTTTTAGAAACTGTAGAGTGTTTTCTATCCAATACTACCATGCATATGCATATCCTAGCTCCTGCGCCTGAGTAACAGGTAGCTTACTTTGGGCAACTCAGTCATCCAAACTTCCGAATACTGTCCCCTATCCCTAACAAGTTTTAAAGGAATGTTCTATCTACCTATAAGTCACATGATTTTTTTAGATAATGTTTATATAGTGAGGGTTTGTAATGCAAGTCGAGATATCCTTGGATGAATGTCAACAAGATGCATGACCGACATTGTTAAAAGAACCACACATACCTAAACAAACATTGGGTGTATGACTTTTGGCTCTTTGCCACCTGGAACACAACAACGGTTACAGTACCACACCCTCCTCATAACCACCAGGAAACTAAGGCTTTAAGTAAATCTAAACATGTATCTTTCATTTACAATCTGTAAAAACTATGGGAATAGAAATGTTCAGAACTTTTGTGAAAAATCACAGCACAGTTGATAAATATACACAAATAGAAATCAAAGCTGGATGATGTTCAGAGACAGATGGGAGGGGTTGAGAGGAGCTGAAGGGTGGGACTAACAGTAACAAGATAGTCAAATATACTGTGTCAGTAAAGTGTATATAGTATGTGTAAGCTGGAAGCCTAAGTGTTGTTGTCCATTAGTTTACTCCAACTAGGGGAGGTGTGGAAGGGTCAGCGGAAAATATCAAAGTTAAAATATAATATATGTGGGGGATTTGTAATTACGCAGACAATTACATTGATGGAAGACACAATCTACCTGCAATATTAAAGCTCATCTACCAGAAACAAGAAAAGAAAACCCACCCTGTTACAAGCAGGAAACAAGTTATGGACGAACCAGAAATGTGGTCATGTCAACCCTGGATGATGCATGTGTGACTTGTTCACCTGTTTGGCACATTGGAACATTCCAACCTTTTAGTACATGAACAGGCAGAACAGGTTTAATAAGCAAAGCATAGTTCCATTGTTTTCAGGAAGGTGTTCCCATGGTGAAAGGAGGGACAGGAGGCAGACTACGGGCAAATATTCACTGTTCTCCGTCAGATAAATTTGGCCTTAAAGTAGAGAAGAGGTAGACTGTCTATTACAAATTAAATTCTACAATGTGTGATATAATAAATAATTACTGACAAATGGAACAACCAAATCAGGAAGGTGTAACCATGGCAGGGACAGGTGGGATGATGAGTGACAGGAGGGGGGGCAGGAAGAGTGATAGGAGGGACAGGAAGGGTGATAGGAGAGACAGGAGGGGTGATAGGAGGAGTGATAGGAGGGGTGATAGGAGGGACAGGAGGGGTGATAGGAGGGACAGGAGGGGAGATAGTAGAGACAGTAGTGGTGATAGGAGGAGTGATAGGAGGGACAGGAAGGGTGACAGGAGGGACAGGAGGAGTGATAGGAGGGACAGGCGGGGTGACAGGAGAGACACGAGGGGTGATAGGAGGAGTGATAGGAGGGACAGGCGGGATGATAGGAGGGACAGGAGGGAAGATAGGAGTGACAATAGTGGTGAAAGAATGGATAGGAAGGGTGATAGGAGAGACAGGAGAGGAGATAAGAGGGACAGGAGGGGTGATATGAGGAACAGGAGAGGAGATAGGAGAGACAGTAGTGGTGATAGGAGGTAGAGGAGGGGAGATAGGGGAGCCAGGAGGGGTGATAGAGAGACAAGTGGGGTGATAGGAGAGACAGGAGGGGTGATAGGAGAGACAGGAGGGGTGATAGGAGAGACAAGAGGGGTGATAGGAGAGACAGGAGGGGTGATAGGAGAGACAGGAGGGGTTATAGGAGAGACAGGAGGGGTGATAGGAGAGACAGGAGGGGTGATAGGAGAGACAAGAGGGGTAAAAGGAGAGACAGGAGGGGTGATAGGAGAGACAAGAGGGGTGAAAGGAGAGACAGGAGGGGTGATAGGAGAGACAAGAGGGGTAATAGGAGAGACAGGAGGGGTGATAGGAGAGACAAGTGGGGTGATAGGAGAGACAGGAGGGGTGATAGGAGAGACAAGAGGGGTGAAAGGAGGGACAGGAGGGATTTGTGAGACAATAACAAGGATGGGAGAGATAAGAGGAGGCGAAAGTGAGGAAGGTGATACACTTCGTAAAATGTTTCTGGTTCGTCCACAACTTTTTTCCTGTTTGTATCAGGACGCGTTTAAAGGAATGTTCTCTCTAACTATAAGTCACATTATTTTTTTAGGTAATGCTTCGATTGTGAGGGTGTGTAATGCAAGTCGAGATGTCCTTGGACGAATTTTTCATATATTTTCCCCCCCCCCTTTATTTAACCAGGTAGGCCGGTTGAGAACAAGCACTCATTTACAACTGCGACCTGGCCAAGATAAAGCAAAGTAGTGCGACACAAACAACACAGAGTTACACATGGGATTAACAAATGTATGGTTAATAATACAATAGAAAAATATGAATATAGTGTGTGCAAATGAAGTAAGGAGGTAAGGCATTAAAAAGGCCAATAGTGGAAAAGTAATTACAATTTAGCAATTTACACTGGAGTGATATATGTGCAGATAAGGATGTGCAAGTGGCAATACTGGTGTGCAAAAGAACAGAAAAACAAAAACGAATATGTGGATGAGGTAGGAAGGTTTTTGGATGGGCTATTTACAGATGGACTGTGAACAGCTGCAGCGATCGGTAAGCTGCTCTACAAAGCATTACATGGGCTTGCTCCTACCTATCTTTACGATTTGGTCCTGCCATACATACATACACGTACGCTACGGTCACAAGACGCAGGCCTCCTTACTGTCCCTAGAATTTCTAAGCAAACAGCTAAGGCAGAGCTTTCTCCTATAGAGCTCAATTTATATGGAATGATCTGCCTATCCATGTGAGAGACGCAGTCTCGGTCTCAATCTTTAAGTCTTTATTGAAGACTCATCTCTTCAGTGGGTCCTATGATTGAGTGTAGTCTGGCCGAGGAGTGTGAAGGTGAACAAAAAGGCACTGGAGCAATGAAACACCCTTGCTGTCTCTGCCTGGCCGGTTCCCCTCTCTCCACTGAGATTCTCTGCCTCTAACCCTATTACAGGGGCTGAGTCACTGGCTTACTGGTGCTCTTCCATGCCGTCCCTAGGAGGGGTGCGTCACTTGGGTGGGTTGAGTCACTGATGTGATCTTCCTGTCCAGGTTGGCACCCCCCCTTGGGTTGTGCCGTGGCGGAAATCTTTGTGGGCTATACTCGGCCTTGTGTCAGGATGGTAAGTTGGTGGTTGAAGATATTCCTCTGGTGGGTTGGGGGCTGTGCTTGGCAAAGTGGGTGGGGATATATCCTGTGTGTTTGGGCCTGTTCGGGGGTATCGTGGGACAGGGACACAGTGTCTCCCTACCCCTCCTGTCTCAGCCTCCAGTATTTATTTATGCTGCATTAGTTTATGTGTAGGGGGGCCAGGGTCAGTCTGTTATATCTGGAGTATTTATCTTGTCTGGTGTCCTGTGTGAATTTAAGTATCCTCTCTCTCTCTCTCTCTCTCTCTCTCTCTCTCTCTCTCTCTTCTCTCTCTCTCTCTCTCTCTCTCTCTCTCTCTCTCTCTCTCTCTCTCTCTCTCTCTCTCTCTCTCTCTCTCTCTCTCTCTCTCTCTCTCGGACCTGAGCCCTAGGACCATGCCTCAGGTGTACCTGGCCTGATGACATCTTGCTGTACCCAGTCCATCTGGCCCTGCTGCTGCTCCAGTTTCAACTGTTCTGCCTGTGGCTATGGAACCCTGACCTGTTCACCGGACGTGCTACCTGTCCCAGACCTGCTGTTTTCAACTCTCTAGAAACAGCAGGAGCGGTAGAGATACTCTGAATGATTAGCCAACTGACATTTACTCCTGAGGTGCTGACCTGTTGCACCCTCGACAACCACTGTGATTATTATTATTTGATCCTGCTGGTCATCTACGTATGAACATTTGAACATATTGGCCATGTTCTGTTATAATCTCCACCCGGCACAACCAGAAGAGGACTGGCCACCCCTCATAGCCTGGTTCCTCTCTAGGTTTCTTCCTAGGTTCTGGCCTTTCTAGGGAGTTTTTCCTAGCCACCGTGCTTCTACACCTGCATTGCTTGCTGTTTGGGGTTCTACAGCACTCTGTGACATCAGCTAATGTAAGAAGGGCTTTATAAATACATTTGATTTGATTTGATTTGCTCTGACAGCTGACGCTTAAAGTTAGTGAGGGAGATATAAGTCTCCAACTTAAGTGATTTTTGCAATTCGTTCCAGTCATTGGCAGCAGAGAACTGGAAGGGGGCCGAAGGAGGTGTTTGCTTTGGGGATGACCAATGAAATATACCTGCTGGAGTGCGTGCTGCAAATGGGTGTTGCTATGGTGACCAGTGAGCTGAGATAAGGCGGAGCTTTACCTAGCAAAGACTTACTGATGACCTGGAGCCAGTGGGTTTGGCGACGGATATGTAGCGAGGACCAGCCAACGAGAGCATACAGGTCACAGTGGTGGGTAGTATATGGAGCTTTGGTGACAAAACGGATGGCACTGTAATAGACTGCATCCAATTTGCTGAGTAGAGAGTTGGAGACTATTTTGTAAATGACATCGCCAAAGTCAAGGATCGGTAGGATAGTCAGTTTTACGAGGGTATGTTTGGCTACATGAGTGAAGGAGGCTTTGTTTGCGAAATAGCTGCATGAGAAGGCCTGCAAGACCGTGCAAAAAATGGGCAAAAATTGAGAGATTTTATTTAACATCGTCACATCCTAGATGATGGAGGTCAAATGTACACCTTCTATCTGAAACACCCACAATACGGTCACCCGTAATGACCATATTCCCAAGCATCTCCATGCAGTCCGACTTTGATTTTGTGCCACCAGGGTCACAATAATATACCCCCTCTCTGAATGTCCGAGTGTGACCCCCTACCCATGGGTTACTGCAGCTAGTGTTGCCAGCACTGCCACTGCTTGGGTGGGGGCAACCCACCGGAATCCCCACCGGCTAGGTACAAGGTCGTCAAGGTTCTCATTAGCAGCTTTGAGAATGTCCTTGTATATTATGCTCTCCCTTTAGGGGGCTTTGGCTTTGCAGGACCAACCCTGCCAAGCAGGCTCAGAATCTTGAAGAGGCAGTGCTGCTCTAGGTCTCTGACCGCATTTTGCCTGCATTCAGACCACTTACAGCAGGCCCATAAAACAGTTAGGGACTTCTCCTTAGTATCTGGGTCATTCAGGTGGGTGTCTAGGGTATAGGGCCATGGACCGTACCACTAAAATAGGATCATAAATAATTAGATATAATTTATTTAAAAAATGTAGTTCCCCATGATAGGACAATAAATAAATAAGACGTATAATTCATTATAAAAGTATATCCATCATCTGAACAACTGTAACGTCAGCCTTCCTCCTCTTCGTCTGAAGAGGAGGTGTAGCAGGGATCGGACCAAGACGCAGCGTAGCTCGTGTTCAACATGTTTTTAATAAACAAGACAAAACTGTGAACACTACAAATAACAAAATAACAAACGTGGCAAACCGAAACAGCCCTATCTGGTGCAGAGAAAACACAGAAACAGGAAACAACCACCCAAAAATCCCAACACAAAACAAGCCACCTATATATGATTCCCAATCAGAGACAACACAAAACATCTGCCTCTGATTGAGAACCATATTAGGCCAAACATAGAAACAGACAAACTAGACACACAACATAGAATGCCCACCCAGCTCACGTCCTGACCAACACTAAAACAAGCAAAACACACAAGAACTATGGTCAAAACGTGACAACAACATTGGAAGCCCTCTCTTGCAGGACACGTTTAAAGGAATGTTCTCTCTAAGTATAAGACGTGATTTTTTTTAGAGGGTTTGTAATGCAAGTTGAGATGTCCTTGGATGAATGTCAACAAGATGCATGACCGATGTTGTTAAAAGACCCACACATACAGTGGGGCAAAAAAGTATTTAGTCAGCCACCAATTGTGCAAGTTCTCCCACTTAAAAAGATGAGAGAGGCCTGTAATTTTCATCATAGGTACACTTCAACTATGACAGACAAAATGAGGGAAAAAAAATGCAGAAAATCACATTGTAGGATTTTTAATGAATTTATTTGCAAATTATGGTGGAAAATAAGTATTTGGTCAATAACAAAATTTTATCTCAATACTTTGTTATATACCCTTTGTTGGCAATGACAGAGGTCAAACGTTTTCTGTAAGTCTTCACCAGCTTTTCACACACTGTTGCTTGTATTTTGGCCAATTCCTCCATGCAGATCTCCTCTAGAGCAGTGATGTTTTGGGGCTGTTGCTGGGCAACACGGACTTTCAACTCCCTCCAAAGATTTTCTATGGGGTTGAGATCTGGAGACTGGCTAGGCCACTCCAGGACCTTGAAATGCTTCTTACGAAGCCACTCCTTCGTTGCCCGGGCGATGTGTTTGGGATCATTGTCATGCTGAAAGACCCAGCCACGTTTCATCTTCAATGCCCTTTCTGATGAAGGAGGTTTTCACTCAAAATCTCACGATACATGGCCCCATTCATTCTTTCCTTTACACGGATCAGTCGTCCTGGTCCCTTTGAAGAAAAACAGCCCCAAAGCATGATGTTTCCACCCCCATGCTTCACAGTAGGTATGGTGTTCTTTGGATGCAACTCAGCATTCTTTGTCCTCCAAACACGACGAGTTGAGTTTTTACCAAGAAGTTCTATTTTGGTTTCATCTGACCATATGACATTCTCCCAATCTTCTTCTGGATCATCCAAATGCTCTCTAGCAAACTTCAGACGGGCCTGGACATGTACTGGCTTAAGCAGGGGGACACGTCTGGCACTGCAGGATTTGAGTCCCTGGCGGCGAAGTGTGTTACTGATGGTAGGCTTTGTTACTTTGGTCCCAGCTCTCTGCAGGTCATTCACTAGGTCCCCCCGTTCTGGGATTTTTGCTCACCGTTCTTGTGATCATTTTGACCCCACGGGGTGAGATCTTGCGTGGAGCCCCAGATCGAGGGAGATTATCAGTGGTCTTGTATGTCTTCCATTTCCTAATAATTGCTCCCACAGTTGATTTCTTCCAACCAAGCTGCTTACCTATTGCAGATTCAGTCTTCCCAGCCTGGTGCAGGTCTAAAATTTTGTTTCTGGTGTCCTTTGACAGCTCTTTGGTCTTGGCCATAGTGGAGTTTGGAGTGTGACTGTTTGAGGTTGTGGACAGGTGTCTTTTATTTCTTTTATTTTATTTAACCTTTATTTAACCAGGTAGGCAAATTGAGAACACGTTCTCATTTACAATTGCGACCTGGCCAAGATAAAGCAAAGCAGTTCGACACATACAACAACACATAGTTACACATGGAGTAAAACAAACATATAGTCAATAATACAGTGAAAAAAAAATAAGTCTATATACAATGTGAGCAAGTGAGGTGAGATAAGGGAGGTGAAGGCAAACAAATATATGTATAAATAAATAAAAATATAAAAGGCCATGGAGGCGAAGTGAGTACAACACAGCAAGTAAAATAAAAACTAAAAAAACACTGGAATGGTTGGTTTGCAGTGGAAGAAAGTGCAAAGTAGAGACAGAAATAATGGGGTGCAAAGGAGCAAAATAAATTAATAAATAAATACAGTAGGTAAAGAGGTAGTTGTTTGGGCTAAATTGTAGATGGGTTATGTACAGGTGCAGTAATCTATGAGCTGCTCTGACAGCTGGTGCTTAAAGCTAGTGAGGGAGATAGGTGTTTCCAGTTTCAGAGATTTTTGTAGTTCGTTCCAGTCATTGGCAGCAGAGAACTGGAAGGAGAGGCGTCCAAAGGAAGAATTGGTTTTGGGGGTGACTAGAGAGATATACCTGCTGGAGCGCGTGCTACAGGTAGGTGCTGCTATGGTGACCAGCGAGCTGAGATAAGGGGGGACTTTACCTAGCAGGGTCTTGTAGATGACCTGGAACCAGTGGGTTTGGCGACGAGTATGAAGCGAGGGCCAGCCAACGAGAGTGTACAGGTCGCAGTGGTGGGTAGTATATGGGGCTTTGGTGACAAAACGGATGGCACTGTGATAGACTGCATCCAATTTATTGAGTAGGGTTTTGGAGGCTATTTTGTAAATGACATCACCGAAGTCGAGGATTGGTAGGATGGTCAGTTTTACAAGGGTATGTTTGGCAGCATGAGTAAAGGATGCTTTGTTGCGGAATAGGAAGCCAATTCTAGATTTGACTTTGGATTGGAGATGTTTGATGTGAGTCTGGAAGGAGAGTTTACAGTCTAACCAGACACCTAGGTATTTGTAGTTGTCCACATATTCTAAGTCAGAGCCGTCCAAAGTAGTGATGTTGGACAGGCGGGCAGGAGCAGGCAGCGATCGGTTGAAGAGCATGCATTTGGTTTTACTTGTATTTAAGAGCAGTTGGAGGCCACGGAAGGAGAGTTGTATGGCATTGAAGCTCGCCTGGAGGGTTGTTAACACAGTGTCAAAAGAAGGGCCAGAAGTATACAGAATAGTGTCGTCTGCGTAGAGGTGGATCAGGGAATCACCAGCAGCAAGAGCGACATCATTGATGTAAACAGAGAAGAGAGTCGGTCCAAGAATTGAACCCTGTGACACCCCCATAGAGACTGCCAGAGGCCCGGACAACAGACCCTCCGATTTGACACACTGAACTCGATCAGAGAAGTAGTTGGTGAACCAGGCGAGGCAATCATTAGAGAAACCAAGGCTGTCGAGTCTGCCAATGAGGATGTGGTGATTGACAGAGTCAAAAGCCTTGGCCAGGTCAATGAATACGGCTGCACAGTATTGTTTCCTATCGATGGCGGTTACGATATCGTTTATGACCTTGAGCGTGGCTGAGGTGCACCCATGACCAGCTCTGAAACCAGATTGCATAGCGGAGAAGGTGTGGTGGGATTCGAAATGGTCGGTAATCTGTTTGTTGACTTGGCTTTCGAAGACCTTAGAAAGGCAGGGTAGGATAGATATAGGTCTGTAGCAGTTAGGGTCAAGGGTGTCCCCCCCTTTGAAGAGGGGGATAACCGCAGCTGCTTTCCAATCTTTGGGGATCTCAGACGACACGAAAGAGAGGTTGAAGAGGCTAGTAATAGGGGTGGCAACAATTTCAGCAGATAGTTTTAGAAAGAAAGGGTCCAGATTATCTAGCCCGGCTGATTTGTAAGGGTCCAGATTTTGCAGCTCATTTAGAACATCAGCTGACTGTATTTGGGAGAAAGAGAAATGGGGAAGGCTTGGGCGAGTAGCAGAGGGGAGGGCAGTGCTGTTGTCCGGGGTAGGGGTAGCCAGGTGGAAAGCATGGCCAGCCGTAGAAAAATGCTTATTGAAATTCTCAATTATAGTGGATTTGTCGGTGGTGACAGTGTTTCCTATCTTCAGAGCGGTTGGAAGCTGGGAGGAGGTGTTCTTATTCTCCATGGACTTTACGGTGTCCCAGAACTTTTTTGAATTTGTGTTGCAGGAAGCAAATTTCTGCTTGAAAAAGCTAGCCTTGGCTGTTCTAACTGCCTGTGTATATTGGTTTCTGGCTTCCCTGAAAAGTTGCATATCACGGGGGCTGTTCGATGCTAATGCAGAACGCCATAGGATGTTTTTCTGTTGGTTAAGGGCAGTCAGGTCAGGAGAGAACCAAGGGCTATATCTGTTCCTGGTTCTAAATTTCTTGAATGGGGCATGCTTATTCAAGATGGTGAGGAAGGCATTTTAAAAAAATGACCAGGCATCCTCTACTGACGGGATGAGATCAATATCCTTCCAGGATACCCCGGCCAGGTCGATTAGAAAGGCCTGCTCGCTGAAGTGTTTCAGGGAGCGTTTGACAGTGATGAGTGGAGGTCGTTTGACCGCTGACCCATTACGGATGCAGGCAATGAGGCAGTGATCGCTGAGATCTTGGTTGAAAACAGCAGAGGTGTATTTGGAGGGCAAGTTTGTTAGGATGATATCTATGAGGGTACCCGTGTTTACGGAATTGGGGTGGTACCTGGTAGGTTCATTGATAATTTGTGTGAGATTGAGGGCATCAAGCTTAGATTGTAGGGTGGCTGGGGTGTTGAGCATGTTCAAATTTAGGTCGCCTAGCAGCACGAGCTCTGAAGATAGATGGGGGGCAATCAGTTCACATATAGTGTCCAGAGCACAGCTGGGGGCAGAGGGTGGTCTATAGCAGGCGGCAACGGTGAGAGACTTGTTTTTAGAGAGGTGGATTTTTAAAAGTAGAAGTTCAAATTGTTTGGGAACAGACCTGGATAGTATAACAGAACTCTGCAGGCAGTCTTTGCAGTAGATTGCAACACCGCCCCCTTTGGCCGTTCTATCTTGTCTGAAAATCTTGTAATTGGGGATGAAAATGTCTGAATTTTTGGTGGTCTTTCTAAGCCAGGATTCAGACACGGCTAAAACATCCGGGTTGGCAGAGTGTGCTAAAGCAGTGAACAAAACAAACTTAGGGAGGAGGCTTCTAATGTTAACATGCATGAAGCCAAGGCTATTACGGTTACAGAAGTCATCAAAAGAGAGCGCCTGGGGAATAGGAGTGGAGCTAGGCACTGCAGGGCCTGGATTCACCTCTACATCACCAGAGGAACAGAGGAGGAGTAGGATAAGGGTACGGCTAAAAGCTATGAGAATTGGTCGCCTAGAGCTACTAGAGCAGAGAGTAAAAGGAAGTTTCTGGGGGCGATAAAATAGTTTAAAGGAATAATGTACAGACAAAGGTATGGTAGGATGTGAATACAGTGGAGGTAAACCTAGGTATTGAGTGATGATGAGAGAGATATTGTCTCTAGAAACATCATTGAAACCAGGTGATGTCATCGCATATGTGGGTGGTGGAACTGAGAGGTTGGATATGGTATAGAGAGCAGGGCTAGAATCTCTACAGTGAAATAAGCCAATAAACACTAACCAGAACAGCAATGGACAAGGCATATTTACATTAAGGAGAGGCATGCTAATCGAGTGATCAATAAGGGTCCAGTGAGTAGAGGTTGGTTGGGGTCGTGGCGATCCAGACAGCTGGCCGGGTATATGGCTATCGGTAGCAGCATAGGATGGAGGTCTGTTTGTAGATACCTCGTGCGTTTCCGTCGGTAGGTTAGTGGGGTTCCGTGTAGTGGGGTTCCGTGTGGTAGAGGGGATCAATCCAAATTGGCAAAATAGATATAGTGACCCAAGGAAAAATATACTGATACTTTTACTTTTATACTGATAACAAGTTCAAACAGGTGCCATTAATACAGGTAACGAGTGGAGGACAGAGGAGCCTCTTAAAGAAGAAGTTACAGGTCTGTGAGAGCCAGAAATCTTGCTTGTTTGTAGGTGACCAAATACTTATTTTCCACCATAATTTGCAAATAAATTCATTAATAATCCTACAATGTGATTTTCTGCATTTTTTTTTCTCATTTTGTCTGTCATAGTTGAAGTGTACCTATGATGAAAATTACAGGCCTCTCTCATCTTTTTAAGTGGGAGAAGTTGCACAATTTGTGGCTGACTAAATACTTTTTTGCCCCACTGTACCTAAACAAACATTGGGTGTATGACTTTTGGTTCAGAACTTTTGTGAAACATCACAGCACAGTTGATAAATATATGCAAATAGAAATCAAAGCTGGGTGATGTTCAGCGATAGATGGGAGGGGTTGAGAGGAGCTGAAGGGTGGGACTAACAGTAACAAGATTGTCAAATATACTGTGTATGTATATAGTATGTATAAGCTGGAAACCTAAGTGTTGTAAGTAGAAGCCTAAGTGTTGTTGTCCATTAGTTTACTCCAGTTTGGGGAGGTGTGGAAGGGGCAGCGGAAAATAACAAAGGAAAAAATGTAATACATATATTTTACATATTTACAAAAAATACATGGGGGATTTGTAATCTAGCAGACAATTACATTGATGGAAGCCACAATCTACCTGCAATATTAGAGCTTATCTACCAGAAACAAGAAAAGAAAAAACGCACGCTGTTACAAGCAGGAAACAAGTTATGGACGAACCAGAAATGTGGTCATGTCAACCCTGGATGATGCATGTGTGACTTGTTCACCTGTTTGGCACATTGGAACATTCTAACCTTTTAGGACATGAACAGGCAGAACAGGTTTTATAAGCAAAGCATAGTTCCATTGTTTTCAGGAAGGTGTTACCATGGTGATAGGTGTGACAGGAGGCAGACTCAGGGCAAATATCCAATGTTCTCCATCTGAGAAATATGCCCTTAAAATAGTGGAGTGGTAGACTGTCTATTACAAATTAAAAACTACAATGTCTGACTTAATAAATAATTACTGACATGGATCAACCAAATCAGGAAAGTGTAAGCATGGCAGGGACAGGTGGGATGATAAGAGAGACATGAACGGGGGCAGGAGGAGTGATAGGAGGGACAAGAGGGGTGATAGGAGGGACAGGATGGGTGATAGGAGGGACAGGAGGGGAGATTGTAGGGACAGGAGGGAAGATAGGAGAGAAAGGAAGGGTGATAGGAGGGACAAGAAGGGTGATAGGAGGGACAGGAGGGAAGATAGGAGGGGCAGGAGGGATGATAGGAGGGACAGGAATGGTGATAGGAGGGACAAGAGGGGTGATCGGAGAGATAATAACAAGTAGGGGAAAGTGAGGAAGGTGATACACTTCGTAAAATGTTTATGGTTCGTCCACAACTTGTTTCCTGCTTGTAGCAGCACGCGTTTAAAGGAATGTTCTCTCTAACTATAAGTCACATTATATTTTTTAGATAATGTTTCTATTGAGAGGGTGTGTAATGCAAGTCGAGATGTCCTTGGATGAATGTCAAAAAGATGTATAACCGACGTTGTGTCAGGTTGTGGGCCACTGGTGCATGGAATCGGGCGCAGGAGAGCAGAGATGAGTGCACAAGGTATTTATTCCACGAACAGCACCAGTATAAAACAAATACTAAAGGTGCGTGAAATTACCGATCACTCGTAAATAACGGGCTAATAACGAACCCGGCAAACAAAACCAGCCAACAAGTAACGACCTGAACATATATACAAACACGCACACAAACATGGGGGAAACAGAGGGTTAAATAAGGAACATGTAATTGGGGTATTGAAACCAGGTGTGTAGAAAACAAAGACAAACAAATGGAAAATAAAAAGTGGATTGGCGATGGCTAAATGGCCGGTGATGTCGACCGCCGCTCAAACAAGGAGAGGGACCGACTTCGGGGGAAGTCGTGACTTAAAAGACCCACACATACCTAAACAAACATTGAGTGGATGACTATTGGTTCGGAACTTTTGTGAAACATCACAGCACAGTTGAAAAATGTATGTCAAATGGACAAGAGGGGTGATGGGAGAGACAAGAGGGGTGATAGGAGGGACAGGTGGGGTGATAGGAGGGACAGGAGGGGTGATAGGAAGGACAGGAATGGTGATAGGAGGGACAGGAAGGGTGATAGGAGGGACAGGTGGGGTGATAAGAGAGACAGGAGGGATGATAGTAGGGGTGATAGGAGGGACAGGAAGGGTGATTTGAGGGACAGGAAGGGTGATAAGAGGGACAGGAAGGGTGATAGGAGGGACAGGAGGGGTGATTTGAGGGACAGGAAGGGTGATAGGAGGGACAGGAGGGGTGATAAGAGAGACAGGAGGGATGATAGTAGTGGTGATAGGAGGGACAGGAAGGGTGATTTGAGGGACAGGAAGGGTGATTTGATGGACAGGAAGGGTGATAGGAGGGACAGGCAGGGTGATTTGAGGGACAGGAGGGGTGATAAGAGGGACAGGAAGGGTGATAGGAGGGACATGAGGGGTGATAAGAGGGACAGGAGTGATAGGAGAGATAATAACAAAGATGGGAAAGTGTTTCCTGCTTGTAGCAGGACGCGTTTAAAGGAATGTTCTCTCTAACTATAAGTCACATGATTTTTTTAGATAATGTTTATATAGTGAGGGTTTGTAATGCAAGTTGAGATGTCCTTGGATGAATGTCAACAAGATGCATGACCGACATTGTTAAAAGAACCACACATACCTAAACAAACATTGGGTGTATGACTTTTGTCTCTTTGCCACCTGGAACACAACAATGGTTTCAGTACCACACCCTCCTCATAACCACCAGGAAACTAAGGCTTTAACTTAATCTAAACATGTATCTTTCATTTGCAATCTGTAAAAACTATGGGAATAGAAATGTTCAGAACTTTTGTGAAACATCACAGCACAGTTGATAAATATATGCAAATAGAAATCAAAGCTGGATGATGTTCAGAGACAGATGGGAGGGGTTGAGAGGAGCTGAAGGGTGGGACTAAAAATAACAAGATAGTCAAATATACTGTGTCAGTAAAGTGTATATAGTATGTGTAAGCTGGAAGCCTAAGTGTTGTTGTCCATTCGTTTACTCCAGTTTGGGGAGGTGTGGAAGGGTCAGCGGAAAATAACAAAGGAAAAAATGTAATACATATATTATACATATTTACAATAAAATACATGGGGGATTTGTAATCTAGCAGACTATTACATTGATGGAAGCCACAATCTACCTGCAATATTAGAGCTCATCTACCAGAAACAAGAATAGAAAACCCACCCTGTTACAAGCAGGAAACAAGTTATGGACGAACCAGAAATGTGGTCATGTCAACCCTGGATGATGCATGTGTGACTTGTTCATCTGTTTGGCACATTGGAACATTCCAGTCTTTTAGGACATGAACAGGCAGAACTGGTTTAATAAGCAAAGCATAGTTCCATTGTTTTCAGTAAGGTGTTCCCATGGTGAAAGGAGGGACAGGAGGCAGACTAAGGGCAAATATTCAATGTTCTCCATCTGAGTAAAATGCCCTTAAAATAGTGGAGTGGTAGACTGTCTATTACAAATTAAAAACTACAATGTCTGACTTAATAAATAATTACTGACATGGATCAACCAAATCAGGAAGGTGTAACCATGGCAGGATGATAAGAGAGACAGGAGGGGTGATAGGAGGGGCAGGAGGGATGATAGGAGGGACAGGAAGGGTGATAGGAGGGACAAGAGGGGTGATGTGAGAGACAGCAAGGGTGATAGGAGGGACAGGAGGGGTGATGGGAGGGACAGGAAGGGTGATAGGAGGGACAGGAGGGAAGATAGGTGGAACAGGAGGGGTGATGGAAGAGACAGGAATGGTGATAGGAGGGACTAGAGGGATGATAGGAGAGACAAGAGGGGTGATAGGAGAGATAATAACAAGGAGGGGAAAGTGAGGAAGGTGATACACTTCGTAATGTGTTTCTGGTTCGTCCACAACTTGTTTCCTGCTTGTAGCAGGACGCGTTTAAAGGAATGTTCTCTCTAACTATTTCACATGATTTGTTTTAGAAAATGTTTATATAGTGAGGGTTTGTAATGCAAGTCGAGATGTCCTTGGATGAATGTCAACAAGATGCATGACCAACTTTGTTAAAAAACCAACACATACCTAAACAAACATTGGGTGTATGACTTTTGGTTCAGAACTTTTGTGAAACATCACAGCACAGTTGAAAAATGTATGTCAAATGGACAAGAGGTGTAATGGGAGAGACAAGAGGGGTGATAGGAGGGACAGGTGGGGTGATAGGAGGGACAGTAAGGGTGATAGGAGGGACAGGTGGGGTGATAAGAGAGACAGGAGGGGTGATAGTAGGGGTGATCAGAGGGACAGGAAGGGTGATAGGAGGGACAAGAGGGGTGATTTGAAGGACAGGTGGAGTGATAATCGAGACAGGAGGTGTGATAGTAGGGGTGATCGGAGGGACAGGAAGGGTGATAGGAGGGACAGGAAGGGTGATAGGAGGGACAGGAAGGGTGATAGGAGGTACAGAAAGGGTGATAGGAGGGACAGGAGGGATGATAGGAGAGATAATAACAAGGAGGGGAAAGTGAGGAAGGTGATACACTTCGTAATGTTTCTGGTTCGTCCACAACTTGTTTCCTGCTTGTAACAGGACGCGTTTAAAGGAATGTTCTCTCTAACTATAAGTCACATAATTTTTTTTAGATAATGTTTATTTAGTGAGGGTTTGTAATGCAAGTCGAGATGTCCTTGGATGAATGTCAACAAGATGCATGACTGACATTGTTAAAAGACCCACACATACCTAAACAAACATTGGGTGTATGACTTTTGGCTCTTTGCCACCTGGAACACAACAATGATTTCAGTACCACATCCTCCTCACAACCACCAGGAAAGTAAGGCTTTAAGTAAATCTAAACATGTATCTTTCATTTACAATCTGTAAAAAATATGGGAATAGAAATGTTCAGAACCTTTGTGAAAAATCACAGCACAGTTGATAAATATATGCAAATAGAAATCAAAGCTGGATGATGTTCAGAGACAGATGGGAGGGGTTGAGAGGAGCTGAACGGTGGGACTAAAAATAACAAGATTATCAAATATACTGTGTCAGTAAAGTGTATATAGTATGTATAGGCTGGAAGCCTAAGTGTTGTTGTCCATTAGTTTACTCCAACTAGGGGAGGGGTGTAAACCCAGTACAAAGTAAATTCACACTCACATAACCACGGTTCAATGACCTTAAAGGTGCATTCAGCTGACTGAGAAAACAACTTACGCAACACATTCATTTTTTCAAGACGCCAACAAATGTGTTGTTTTTTTCTCATTCTGCTTTGTGTTACCAAGGACACAGATTTTACAACGTGACTAACTGCCAAGAGAATACATAAGGGCGTCTCTGGTGTGGCGTTCCTGACAGACACCATGGCCTTACAGTATAAAAAAACACTGAGGAATGTAGTGACCTACTGTCTAACACCTGACATATCTACTCATCTACACTCCAAATCCTGGTAAATAACCTGTATAGTCTACTTTATGTAGCCTTCAAGAGGGATATGTTGGTCACATTCATATTCTTCACTTTATTGAGTGCTTGCATGTCTTCTGTTTGACACCAAATTATATCTGGTACATTGTCCTGTCTTTATAGAGTATACTGTATATTCTGGTAATGTGAAACATGTGTAGTTTTCACTTTTGGTTCCTTGACAATTGCATATTTAAAATAGAATATGATGATGGAGGGGTGAGGTTTGAATATAAACTGCAGCATTTTCTGTGAGCACTGATGGTCTGTGAGAAGGTGATGATTATTTAGTCAGATTTAAAGTGTAAATAGTGGGATTGCCCCCAATGCAATCAGCAAGTTGTTATAATCCAAACATATTCATTTAAAATGCCATGTTTCTTTAAAAAAAGGGGGTTGTGATATTTCTCTGTGGATAAGTGTCTTCTTACTGAGACTACTAAGAGTTGTTTTGAAGACATGCATTTATACACGTGTCTTGTTTTACTTTGTATAAAATAATAAAATGCAGTAGGACAGGATCTTTCTACATGTGTCTCCGTCCATGATTATATATCACAGTCTCAAGGTTAATGAATTAACAGGTTATAGAGCAAACATCACAATTATCACAACACATAGGTTTAAATCTGTTTTTTTTGGGGGGGGGGGGGTTCTTTCCTAGTGATTTTACCCACACACCACTACACATACAGTACAAACTCCAGTCAGCCACACTGGAATTGAATAAAACCGACACCCTCTCAGCTTCTGTGTGTATTTTTTGGAAAGCTGATATTTACTATGGGTTGGGTTTGGACAGACAGAAATTATACAAGTCTAACAGAGTGTAAATGTTTAATAAAGTGTTTAATACATTTTTAAATGAAGAAGACACAAACCATTAAAGCAATATTTTTCCAGCATCAATACAATGTCCATGAAAATAAGCAGCCATTGTTTACTGTACATTTTACAATACCTGATGGATGCAACAAAAACAAGTGGTCAAGTTGAGTTTTCAGTGACCCTTTACTTTACAGTGCCATGAAATAGTTCTGAATTGAATATGAACTATTTGCTCTTAGATAGTCATTCATCATGCTCCCAAGGAGGGAATGGGAGATGTATTATGTCTACTGTAAAGGAGAGACATGCTGTAGTTCATGTCTTATGTAGGCTGACAGGCAGAAACAAATGCCCTCATTCAGGGAAATATAACATTCTTGACTCTCAAAATGTGCAATACCCAAGTCAATATTCATCACTAAGAGTCACAAGCAAAACGTATGTTAATTATGAAAGAAGTAAAGCTAAAGGACATTTCTGAACATCCTGTCCTGTAAATTGTGAGAGGAGATAAGAGTTAATGTCTGGTGTTCTCTGTCTTGGCTGAAGAGCTTGGCTTCCCTCCAGTGTTACCAGGTAGAATGTCTTCTTTTTCCCACTTTTTCCAGCCAGGCCAACTTTCACCCTTTGCCAGTTCTTCAAGAATTCTTGCTACTTTTGTCATGGTTTAATTTTGAGTGCCTTCTAGTGGCTGTAATAGTATGGTTAATCCCCTTAATTTGCCACGGTAATTTGCCACAGTTTTAAAAACACTTAGCGTTGTATAGTCTCCAATCTGCTTCATGGTTCTATGTCTCTCATTGTAAACACAGTTGTTATTTTAGAGAGTTGGCTATTGCAGACATAAGCCTATGCCATATTATTGACTGTTTAAGAGTATTATCAAGGCAGGATTGCAGTTGCAGCTTTAGAAATAATGTATTGATAACTCATACATCATGTTTTGTTCAAGTCAAGTCAAATACTTTATATACCATTTAGAAGTATTCATATTACTGTAGGTCTATTATATACAACACATTCAGTATTATGTCAAGAAAGAGAATAACAGTAAACAGTTACTTTTTCTGTGACTGAAAATGCTGTAAATATCAAATGTAGTGTTACATGTCATTTTATTTTGGTATTCAGTTCCTTATATCCACACTGAATTTCACAGCCATTTTGTCTGTGGTTAAAGAAGAAAGACAACTATCTATTTTACATACCAAGTTATTTCAATGTATTAAATGAATGATGAACTGCCTATTCTTTGTGGCAGTTATACTGTCACAACATTTTTTTACCCCAAAAGGTTATTTGAGGAACCATTAAAGGGGGTTATTTGAAGAACTTGGAGGTTCCCCCATAGCTTAAATTTGAAGAACCCCTAATAGATCTTCCAGGAATCTTTTTTTTGTGTCGTGCCATCTGGATGATGTGGCACGCAACCATTGGTTGATGCAATGCAACGCCTGAGCATTTAGTCAGACAGGAACTCGACCATGCTCTCTGCTGCATGATAAAACGTAGCTTTCTAGTCAGTCAGGGAATTTCTGGTAAATGATGTTCTCTGCTACAGCCAAGGAGAGATTTTCTCCTGTATTTGCTTTGCATGGATAAAAGACAACGGGCGCGTTCCAGTGGATCACTTTTGTCAAGTCGGCCTTTAAGTGTGTTGAATAATGGGGATAGAAATTGCCCAACTTGCGACTACATGACAACTGCATGAACTTTACAAAAACCATGAGATCAAAGGTCATAAAGTTTTGTCTGTAGTCACAGAGTAACCATTACACATATATTTTATTTAACTAGACAAGTCAGTTAAGAACAAATTCTTATTTACAATGACAGCTTACCCCGGCCAAACACGGACGATGCTGGGCCAATTGTGTGCCGCCCTATGAGACTCCCAATCACGGCCGGTTGTGATACAGCCTGGAATCGAAACAAGGTCTGTAGTGACGCCTCTAGCACTGAGATGTAGTGCCTTAGACCACTGCGTCACTCAGGATTCCCTTGACCAGATACTCCAGCTGCTCTAACAATGGAAAGAAATGTATTCAAAAATAGAAGGCAGTCGGGAGGAGGCAAGATCAGGTGGGACCATTCCAGCCAATGACAGGACAGACACACGTGTGAACACCAGACACAACTCCTATATAAAGTGTTTTTTCTCAAAGTTCCTGGGATGTCACGTGTCCTACTTATATCAGTACACTCCTAACAACCTTATCATTACAAAACGTCTAGTCGATCAAATACGCCAAAGTAGCAAATAAGCCATTCCATTTTCTGTTGACTAAACTCAACACTCTCATTGACCTCCATACAAACATTCCTCGCTTGGTGAGCAACATTTTTTTTAAAGCCACTGTCACGAGAATTTCTAGTTCCAATGATATTAACTCAAAACTCACTATATACTTTGACCAATTCCCCGGTTAATAGAAGAATTGGACAAAGTCCCAGAAGTCTGCAAAGGTAAGTTCTTTATTCAGAGAGCTCTAAAAATCAAACCATGGACATTTGGTTGGGTGGGGAGACCTCTTTCCCTGTTATCAGTTTCACAATGGTCACAAGTTGTCTGCCACAGTTCCTTGTCTGTTAACAGTTCCTCTTTTCTTATGCACATACATTCAAGCCATTTATACAGTGACAGGGTGGAATACTGTTAGTTATTGTCTGAACATTACTTTAAACGTATAAATCATTTAGTCATTACCTTACTATTACCTTAAACATATAAATCATATGAATTACTATAACAGCCACCTGCTGGAGAAGACAGATTTTGGGCCAGTTATCCGTCTCTTCACCTCTTCCTCTCTGCTGCAGTCGATTGCAAGTTTGTGCAGTTGCTCTTCATCAACATTGTCTTGAAGCCAGCGCCTGCATTGTGGGAGTCTTCAATCATGTTGTGTTTTTTTTCGACCCACGCAAACGTGACCAAAGAAGTGACTGAAACAGGAACCAGCTTTGCCATGATTCATGTATACCGTGGATATTATGTACAAATGATTGAGATATTTGAGGCTCTCTCACCAATTGATAGTACTGCCATGTTGATCTGAGCCTTGCTGGTGAAAAACCACAACAGTGTCCAACTGTCAGCTGTTGCAGATGCACCTCCCAAGACTTTACTCCTCGACTTTCATCTGCAGTCGGTTGCTTCAGCCTTACCTCAAACAAGCCCAACATAGAGAGGGTTATGTAGAATAGCCTAGTAAACCATTCTATCTACAGAAAGCTGCAGAGCTGTAGATTAAAGTGGACTGGTCCATATTGGTGTGAGACATACTTAATTGGCACAGCATAGGCTGATATACATCATAAAATATTTTTATTTTTATTTTTTATATTTTTATATTGAGAGATCAAATAAATAGGTATAAAAATTCTATACGTGAATGAAATTCTCTTTCACCATTTGAATCCTTTCCAAATACTATTTCAACAGAGAATACATGACATTACATGCAGTTTTACATTATACTGTTCGAATCAGAGGAGGCTGGTGGGAGAAGCTATAGGAGGGCGGGCTCTTTGTAATGGTTGGAATCAATGGAATGGATCCAAACACATTGAGACAATGTTTAACTCTGTTCCATTGATTCCATTCCAGCCATTACAATGAGCCCTTCCTCCTATAGCTCCTATCAGCCTCCTCTGGTTCAGATGTATTATGAATGGTTAAAGCCCCCATGCAGGCTTTTTAATTGTATTTTTAAATCATCACTGTATGTCTAATAAATCACTATGTGTATTTATTTAATGAAAATAAAAATGTTTTTAATCATTTATTTTCCTGAGCCTCTTTTTGCCATTTCCGTACACAGTCCTGACTGGAGGATAGAATTGTCTAAACTCTAGTAATCTCGGTTACCCAGAAGTAAAATTCTCGTGAAAGTTGTCACTTCCCGTTTCACTTCTGGGGGGAATGAGGGTAACAATTGATTTCCGTTGTGTGAATGAAGGAAGCAAACTTCCCTCCCTTGCAAAAGGAAACTCTCAGCCAAATCCCGTCTGCTAATTTCACCTGTGTTTACGATCCGTGTGGACACACACTCAAAGTGGTTTTGATAGTACAGACTGGGATATGTTCCGGGATTCATCCGATGACATTAAGGAGTTTACCACAACAGTCACTGGCTTCATCCATAAGTGCATAGACAATATCACCCCCACAGTGACTATAAGAACATATCTCAACCAGAAACCATGGATTACAGGCAACGTCCGTGCTGGGCTAAAGGCTAGAGCTGCCGCTTACAATGAATAGGACACAGACGGATAGAAGGATTCCCGCTACGACCTCCAACGAGACATCAAGCATGCAAAGGGACAATATAGGAGGAAGGTGGAATGATATGACACTGTCTACGACGCTCGTCGTATGTGGCGGGGCTTGCAGACAATAACGTATTACAAAGGGAAACCCAGCCATGAGCTGCCCAGTGACGCATAACTCCCAAATGAACTAAATGCTTTTTATGCTTGCTTCGAAGAATGCAATGCCTTCGGAAAGTATTCAGACCCCTTGACTTTTATCCACATCTTGTTACGTTACATGTTACGTCTTATTTTAAAATGGATTAAATAAATATAAATCCTCAGCAATCTACACACAATACCCCATAATGATGAAGTGAAAACCCGGTTTTTAGAAATGTTTGGAAATGTATAAAAAAAGTGGTGTGAGTACTTTCCGAAGGCACTTTATAACACTGTGCTGCATGAAAGCCTTTCCGGATGACTGTGATCTCACTCTCCGTGACCAATGTGAGCAAAACATTTAAACAGGTTAACAATCACAAGGAACACCAGGGCGTGTTCTCAAAGCATGCTCAGACAAGCTGGCAGGTGTCTTCAGATTCATTTTCAATCCCTCCTTGTCCCAGTATGTAATCCCAGCATATTTCAAACTAACCACCATTGTCCCTGTTCCAAGGAGCTCCAAGCTAACATGTCTAAAGTGTATTAATGATTATCGCCCTGTAGCACTCACATCTGTAATTATGAAGTGCTTTGAAAGGCTGGTCATGACATACAGTATTTGGTAGCATTGCCTTTAAATTGTTTAACTTGATTCAAATGTTTTGGGTAGCCTTCCACAAGCTTCCCACAATAAGTTGGGTGAATTTTGGCCCATTCTTCCTGACAGAGCTGGTGTAACTGAGTCAGTCAGGTTTATAGTCCTCCACTTTTTCAGTTCTGCCCACAGATTTTCTATAGGATTGAGGTCAGGGCTTTGTGATGGCCACTCCAATACCTTGACTTTGTTGTCCTTAAGCCATTTTGCCAAAACTTTGGAAGTATGCTTGGGGTCATTGTCCATTTGGAAGACCCATTTGCGACCAAGCTTTAACTTCCTGACTGATGTCTTGAGATGTTGCTTCAATATATCCACATACTTTCCTGCCTCATGATGCCATCTATTTTGTGAAGTGCACCAGTCCCTCTTGCAGCAAAGCACCCCCACAACATGACGCTGCCACCCCCATGATTCACGGTAGGGATGGTGTTCTTCGGCTTGCAAGCCTCCCCCTTTTTCCTCCAAACATTACGATGGTCATTATGGTCAACAGTTCTATTTTTGTTTCATCACACCAGAGGACATTTATCCAAAATGTACAATCTTTGTCCCCATGTGCAGTTGCAAACCATAGTCTGGCTTTTTATGGCGGTTTTGGAGCAGTGGCTTCTTCCTTGCTGAGCGGCCTTTCAGGTTATGTCGATATAGGACTCAATTTACTGTGGATACCGATACTTTTGTACCTGTTTCCTCCAGCATCTTCACAAGGTCCTTTGCTTGTTGTTCTGGGATTGATTTGCACTTTTCGCACCAAAGTACGTTCATCTCTAGGAGACAGAACGCGTCTCCTTCCTGAGCGGTATGACGGCTGCGTGGTCCCATGGTGTTTATACTTGCGTACTATTGTTTGTACAGATGGACGTGGTACCTTCAGGTGTTTGGAAACCGCTCCCAAGGATGAACCAGACTTGTGGAGGTCTACAATTTAGGTCTTGGCTGATTTCTTTTGATTTTCCCATGATGTCAAGCAAGAGAAGCACTGAGTTTGAAGGTAGGCCTTGAAATACATCCACAGCTACACCTCCAATTGACTCAAATTATGTCAATTAGCCTATCAGAATCTTCTAAACCAATGACATCATTTTCTGGTATTTTCCAAGCTGTTTAAAAGCACAGTCAACTTAGTTTATGTAAACTTCTGACCCACTGGAATTGTAATACAATAAATTATAAGTGAAATATTCTGTCTGTAAACACTTGTTGAAAAATGACTTGTGTAACCGACTTGCGAAAACTATAGTTTGTTAACAAGAAATTTGTGGAGTGGTTGAAAAACTAGTTTTAATGACTCCAACCTAAGTCTATGTAAACTTCCGACTTCAACTGTATACCAGAAGCTGGAATCACAGTCTGATTTTATCCAGCAGATGCGACCCGCTTGCTTACAGCTGCACTAGGGAGTGCACTAGGGTCGGACAGACTTGCGGTGTAGATTAAGATATGGCTTAAAAACATGACCTAAATCCAGGGATGAGAAATGCATTGTTCCATTTTCCCATCTTCTTCGTGTGAGCATTTTACTATCACTGTTATTCTTTGTTTTGTGCTTTGCATTTTGTATGGAAATTGGTTAATAAACAAAGTTGTTATTATCAGGAGACTGAAAAGATTTGGCATGGGACCCCAGATCCTCAAAAATTTCTACAGCTGCACCATCGAGAGCGTCCTGACCGGTTGCATCACTGCCTGGTATAGCAACTGCTCTGCATCTGACCATAAGGTGCTACAGAGGGTAGTGCGAACGGCCCAGTACATCACTGAGGCCAAGCTTCCTGCCAGCCAGGACCTATATAATAGGTGGTGTCACAGGAACGCCCATAAAATTGTCAGAGACTCCAGTCACCCAAGTTATAGACTGTTTTCTCTGCTACCGTACCGCAAGCGGTGCCGTAGCGCCAAGTCTAGTACCAAAAGGCTCCTCAACAGCTTCTACCCCCAAGCCCCTTCACCCCACCTACATGTACAGATTACCTCAACTAACCTGTACCCCTGCACACTGACTCGGTACCGGTGCCCCCTGTATATAGCCCCGTTATTGTTATTCTTATTGTGTTACTTTTTATTATTACTTTTTATTTTAGCATACTTGGTAAATATTTTCTTCTTCTTGAACAGCACTGTTGGTTAAGGACTTGTAAGTAAGCATTTCACGGTAAAGTCTACACTTGTTGTATTCGGCACATGTGGCAAGTAAAGTTTGATTTGATTTGATTTATTATCAGTATTGTCATTTGAACTATTATTATTCACATTGCAGGGCTTTCAATACCAATATAGCAAATGAGGCCACTTGAGTTGTGATGTGTTGCAGAACAATGTGTGAAACTAACAAGTGGAAAAGGATTTCAGTAAATGTATGACGGCAAAGAGAAAGCCTATGGGTATGTCATGGGGTGGGCAATTAAGAGATCCTATATAAAACAAGTGGGAAGACCCACTCTCACACTGTGTCTCTTTAGTATCCTTACAGGAGTATAGAAACGACTACTACTACTACTACTATTACTATTATTCCTACTACTACTACTGCTACTACTACAACTAGTGCTCTCACACAGGGCTTGAGACTGACAGATCTTCACTCCAAACATGAACAGCAAAGTTTATCTGTCTGGTGAGTAGCCTTTGATGTACAAAGATGGAAACTGAACTAAATTATTTGAAATAGAAAGGTATAGGTGATGTTTTTTCTAATGTGCTTTTTCCTTTAAATGATATGTATAATGATGTACAGCAGTGGGGAGCATTTATTTAATGTTACCCCACACTTCAGTTAGATGGAACCTTTGTGTGGGTCTTTTAACAATGTTGGTCAGGCATCTTGTTGACATTCATCCAAGGACACCTCGACTTGCATTACACACCCTCACTGTAGACATATTCTCTCATGAAATCATGTGATTTCACATCTCCTGTCCCTGCTATTATCTATCCTGTCCCTGCCACCGGCCCTCCGTCTTACCGATCACCCCCCCCTGTCTCTCCTATCACCCCTCCTGTCTCTCCTCACACCCCCCCTGTCTCTCCTCTCACCCTTCCTGTCTCTCCTATAAACCCTCCTGTCTCTCCTATCACCCCTTCGGTCTCTCATGTCACCTCTCCTGTCTCTCCTCTCACCTCTCATGTCTCTCCCATCACCCCTCCTGTCCCCTATCCTGTCTCTCCTATCACCCCTCCTGTCTCTCCCATCACCCCTCCTGTCCCTCCTGTCCCTCATCCTGTCTCTCCTGTCACCTCTCCCGTTCTTGCCATTGGTAGACCTTCCTGAAAACAATGGCACTATACTTAGCTTAAACCTGTTCTGCCAGTTCATGTCTTTAAAGATTAGAATGTTCCAATGTGGTTAGCCAAAAAGATGACAAGATAATTGACAGAGTAATTTTCTAGGCTTAATATTAAACAGACATGCCACATTTCTGGTTCGTCCACAACTTGTGTCCTGCTTGTAGAAGGGCACGGTTGCAGGAATCCTTTTCTCTAACTATAAGTCACATGATTTCATGAGAAAATGTTTCTGCAGTGAGGGTATGCAATGCAAGTCAAGGTGTCCTTGGATGCATGTCAACAAATGCATAAATGCGTCCTGGTTCGAGCAACAATTAATTCAAAAACAAAGAAATACAGCAAAAGATTATTAAATAATATTTCTGCAATGAATGTACTATATTTTGTGAGCGAGTCAGAGAGAAGGCAGAAAAATTATTTGACAACAGAAATATGATTGTTTTTTACAGGCTGTGCCTCACAATAATATTCCAGAGGCAGAGAGACTGTTGGCATTGTGTCATCCTTAGTTTGGGCAGCCATGTTAGGTTTTGGCTGCCATTTTACTGTAAATGACCATACTGCAAAAAAAATTCTTGTTGTTAGCTTTTTGCATAATGCGTGATACAGCCTACAAAAACTTGATTGATTAATTAGGTATCCTTTGAATACTACATGATATATAATATAATATATTTGTCATGTTATACACTTCATAAAAACTTCCATAAATACATCAGATACATCAGATGATTCAGGGCTGATGAAATACATCAGATGATTCAGGGCTGCTTCTGGACCTGGACATGGTGTCTCTGGAAGAGGAAGAGGAGGAAGGTTTTTCTCTGGGGGAGCCTATGGAGTGCAGCAGGTCTCCTGACAGACTACAGGGCGCTGTCCCTACACAATGGAGATGTCTACTACACTACTACACTGTTTCTGCAGCCTACCGGCTGGGGCCACCCAGTCTTCAACACCCCCCCCTCCCTCCCTTCTCTCCCTCTTCTGGACAACAACAATATCTCGGCGACGGTGGTCATTGGCCGTCCGGCTGGCTGGCTGGAGGGTTAGCGGCTACCGCACCGTAATCCCGGGCCCCCCTGCTGGCCCCGCCCCTAAGCAAGATGAGGTCATTTCTAAACCGGGCTGCTATCTGACTGGTATGAGCTTTCTGTCCATGTGCGTGAAGGGGGCGCCGACCACTCATCGCATTCTGCCCCGATGACCCTACCGTAACCTCAATGGGGGCGGCATCGGTTACGCTTCAGCTGCTACATCAATCAAGGGACTGCTTTGTTGCGGGGCTTACGGTCTCGCTCCTCCAACTGCACCTTGCGTGCCTGGGCTGCCCCTACCGGAGGCCCAGATTTAGGAAGGGCTCCCCCTAGTGGGCTGACTGACCAACAACAACAACAACACCAGTGACATTACTGAGACTTTGACTGGTTCTGTTTATTGTCGCTATTACTATTAATTATTACTATTAGGAACTGATGATGTTGATGATTACTACTACTACCTGAAGTGGATGAACAGCTTGTGTGTGTGTGTGTGTGTGTGTGTGTCTGTGTGTGTGTGTGTGTGTGTGTGTGTGTGTGTGTGTGTGTGTGTGTGTGTGTGTGTGTGTGTGTGTGTGTGTGTGTGTGTGTGTGTGTGTGTGTGTGTGTGTGTGTGTGTGTGTGTGTGTGTGTGTGTGTGTGTGTGTGTGTGTGTGTGTGTGTGTGTGTGTGTGTGTGTGTGTGTGTGTGTGTGTGTGTGAATTAATTATTTTATTCTACAGAATAGGAAACCAGAAGTGAGTTATTAATGTGAGATCTTATATATTGGTTGTTGACCTGGAGCCATTTGATAACTGCAGTGTGTCGCTGGTTTGTTCACTCACTTTCTACACTCTGAATCTTTCTATTTAATTCCTACTAATGATTCTTCACTGGTCTGGGTGGTGCTGGAGATTTGAATTGGTGCTTGTTCTTCCCATAACCCTCTATGATCCAGGTATCCCCTAAGTGCGTCTGAGCTTTAACAGTTCGGATAGCTTTGAAACATCATGAAAATCAATTATCCTTATTTATTGTACAGATTATAACTCTCAAAGTTCTGTGTGAGAGAGTGAGAGAGAGGGCGTGAGAGAGAGAGAGAGAGAGAGATGTGTGTGACTGAATGACTGTAGTTTGTCCCAATGTCTGTATTGAAATGTTAACTGTTCGCTGGTCTTTTCCCCGTACCTGTGTGTGTGAGATTAGAGAACTGAGTGTAATAATTTTATATAAAGTGATTGAGGTGCACATCATCTTTACTATGTTTTTTTTTACACAATTGATGATATTCGCTGCGCTCTTGATTTCATAGGCCTGCTGGTTTCTTGTCTGTTGAGGCTGACTGGACTGAGTCTGAAATAGCACACTACTTTTGACCAAAGCCCCATTGGCCCTGGTCAAAAGTACTGCACTATATAGGGAATATGATTCCACTTTGTCTGTCGTCCCCAGAGCTTAAGGTGTTTTTCTCTCCCTCTGCTGGCCTGGAGGACCCAAACAGACCAGGCCACTGTGTCTCACATGGCTGTGTCTCAATACTGTTTTATGGCTTCCTTTCCTCATACCCTTTCATTCTAGGAGAAGCTATACATGATCAGAACAGGGAATGCTCCAGGCCTTAGTTATAGACCTGGAAGTTTTCCTAGTCAGGTCATTTGTTCAGGAAAAGGTCAAGGCCATATTCATATCATATGAACTGATATTAGGGGACTTAAAAAGGTTTATGACTATATGGCTATAGCTATTAACATTTATAACCAGTTCTAACCAGTTCATCTAGCCAGTGATATATGTAATTTTAGGGCAGCTTTCATGTATTGGCATTATACATAAAATATGTTTTAATATACAAGGTTCTCAGCCTTAAAAATAAAAAACATCTTCATACATTGCATTACACTCCCTGACTCGGTCGTTCCATGGACATATGAGTCAGTGTTCAAACCATTGTCATTATGACATCATCAATATGTGACAGAACAGTGGAATTATTTGGATGGATGCACACAGTTGTCCAAACTGTAAATCATGATGTTTAAACAGTGCAGTAATAAAGAGACTCTCAGCACAGTTGAGTGAGACCGGCTACGGCCCAATACTCTGGTTTATCTTTCCTCCTTTTCCTACATATTTAGCTAACTACTAAACCCTTCTGCTGGTTGGGATGTTGGTTGGTCTGTTGCTAGGTGGAATAGACTTGATAGATTTAATCAACATAGTGATAGCTTCACCTTACCCTCTGCTAGGCAAGGTGGAATTTCACCATATTGCTTAAACCTGTCCAATCCTCTCAGACCTCCACCAGGGCCTATAGGAAGGGGCTAGTTAGGGGTTGTATCTGGACAGGGGTTCTGTTTCTACTAGAACCCTTCCTCTACATACAAGACACTTCTGATTAGCGTTGTTACTGGTAGTATACTCATTGGGAATTACCAACTTTAATAAACTGTCATGATAATTATTTGTGTTATTTAAAGAGAATAAAACATATATATTTTATGTAATAATTTATTTTGTCTTAAATTATCATAATGTTTACTGTTGACATAAATGGAAACAATCACAGACACAGCAAAGCCAGGTAAAATGTCATAGAGCTTAATCTAAGCTATAGAACATGCATCTGTGACCCGTTTCAAGAAGCTAGGTGTATGTAGCACGTCACTACTTAACAGCAGAGGTATTTGAACGTATTGATCTTTTTTTTTTTTAAGCAATGATTTGCTGAGACAATGGATGGGCTGGACATTTGTATTTATATGTAACGGGTGTCGTCGTTACATATAAACGCCGCAGCGTGGTAAGTGTTCATTACTTTTATTTAACACTAGAACAAAATAACAAAGTGCAAAACGAAACCGAAACAGTCCTGTCAGGTGCAGAAAACACAAAACAGAAAATAACTACCCACAACGTATCGGTGGGGAAAAGTTACCTAAGTATGGTTCTCAATCAGAGACAACAATAGACAGCTGCCTCTGATTGAGAACCACACCCGGCCAAACACAAAGAAATACAAAACATAGAAAATGAACATAGAATACCCACCCAAATCACACCCTGACCAAACCAAAATAGGGACATAAAAAGCTTGGGCGAGTAGCTGCGGGGGGGACGGAGCTGTTGGCCGAGGTTGGAGTAGCCAGGTGGAAGGCATGGCCAGCCGTTGAGAAATGCTTGTTGAAGTTTTCGATTATCGTGGATTTATCGGTGGTGACCGTGTTACCTAGCCTCAGTGCAGTAGGCAGCTGGGAGGAGGTGCTCTTGTTCTCCATGGACTTTACAGTGTCCCAGAACTTTTGGGAGTTAGAGCTACAGGATGCACATTTCTGCTTGAAAAAGCTAGCCTTTGCTTTCCTGACTGACTGCGTGTATTGGTTCCTTACTTCCCTGAACAGTTGCATATCGCGGGGACTATTCAATGCTATTGCAGTCCGCCACAGGATGTTTTTGTGCTGGTCAAGGGCAGTCAGGTCTGGAGTGAACCAAGGGCTATATCTGTTCTTAGTTCTGCGTTTTTTGAACGGGGCATGCTTATCTAAGATGGTGA
Source organism: Salvelinus alpinus (assembly GCF_045679555.1). Classification (NCBI taxonomy): domain Eukaryota; kingdom Metazoa; phylum Chordata; class Actinopteri; order Salmoniformes; family Salmonidae; genus Salvelinus; species Salvelinus alpinus. Next base: position 74,637,809 of record NC_092091.1, read on the forward strand.
GGAAGTTACTTTTAAAGAATGACCAGGCATCCTCAACTGACAGGATGAGGTCAATATCCTTCCAGGATACCCGGGCCAGGTCAATTAGAAAGGCTTGTTCGCAGAAGTGTTTTAGGGAGCGTTTGACAGTGATGAGGGGTGGTCGTTTGACCGCGGACCCATACAGGCAGTGATCGCTGAGATCTTGATTGAAGACAGCAGAGGTGTATTTGGAGGGCAAGTTGGTCAAGATAATGTCTATGAGGGTGCCCATGTTTACGGATTTAGGGTTGTACCTGGTGGGTTCCTTGATGATTTGTGTGAGATTGAGGCCATCTAGCTTAGATTGTAGGACTGTCGGGGTATTAAGCATATCCCAGTTTAGGTCACCTAGCAGAACAAACTCTGAAGCTAGATGGGGGGTGATCAATTCACAAATGGTGTCCAGGGCACAGCTGGGAGCTGAGGGGGGTCGGTAGCAGGCGGCAACAGTGAGAGACTTATTTCTGGAGAGATTAATTTTTAAAATTAGAAGTTCGAACTGTTTGGGAATGGACCTGGAAAGTATGACATTACTTTGCAGGCTATCTCTGCAGTAGATTGCAACTCATCCCCCTTTGGCAATTCTATCTTGATGGAAAATGTTATAGTTGGGTATGGAAATCTCAGAATTTTTGGTGGCCTTCCTAAGCCAGGATTCAGACACGGCAAGGACATCAGGGTTGGCAGAGTGTGCTAAAGCAGTGAGTAAAACAAACTTAGGGAGGAGGCTTCTGATGTTGACATGCATGAAACCAAGGCTTTTTCGATCACAGAAGTCAACAAATGAGGGTGCCTGGGGACATGCAGGGCCTGGGTTTACCTCCACATCACCCGAGGAACAGAGGAGGAGTAGGATGAGGGTGCGGCTAAAGGCTATCAAAACTGGTCGCCTAGAGCGTTGGGGACAAAGAATAAAAGGAGCAGATTTCTGGGCGTGGTAGAATAGATTCAGGGCATAATGTGCAGACAGGGGTATGGTGGGGTGCGGGTACAGCGGAGGTAAGCCCAGGCACCGGGTGATGATAAGAGAGATTGTATCTTTGGACATGCTGGTTATAATGGGTGAGGTCACCGCATGTGTGGGAGGTGGGACAAAGGAGGTGTCAGAGGTATGAAGAGTCGAACTAGGGGCTCCATTGTAAACTAAAACAATGATAACTAACCTGAACAACAGTATACAAGGCATATTGACATTTGAGAGAGACATACAGCGAGGCATAAAGTAATCGCAGGTATTGATTGGGAGAGCTAGCTAAGACAACAGGTGAGACAGCAGCAGCTAATCAGCTAACAGCAGGTAAAATGGTGATGACTACGCAGAGAGGTGTCGGATTAACTACACCCAGAGCATGAGTTCGCGGCTGGGGCCGACAGATGAAAAATAAACAGAATGGAGTACCGTGATTAATGGACAGTCCAGCAGGCATCAGCTATGTAGCCAAGTGATCATAGTGTCCAGTGGGCAGCAGTAGATGGAACAGGGAAGTCGCTTAGTAGTCGCCACACAGCGTTTAAAGTTAGTAGCCCGGGGCTAGTGGGAGCGTCTGCTCCGACGGAGGCCGGTTGAAGGCACAGCGGATGGACTATTCGTCAGCAGACCAGTCTTGGTGGTGCGGCGGGGCGCCGTGTCGACAGAGGATCCAAGCCAGAAGGCGAAAGAGGTATTGTAGAATTTAGTTTGCTAGCCGGGAGATGCGGCTAGCAAACTAAAATTGAAATATATACATAAAAGAAGAAAAATACAAAGTACACGAGAGGACGAACAAAAACACGTCTACACTGCTACGCCATCTTGGAAGTCAATGGTTAGGTTGTCCGAGAATTTATAGCACGGCTTTTAATGATCCTTGGTTGGGGTCTGAGCAGAATATTTGTGGCGATTGCAAACGTAATTGTCAGAGTCGTGTGTATAGGTGGCAGGGAAGTCAGGCCCAGGAGAATCAAACTTAATGTAATGGAGTTGTTTAATAACAATAAATAAAATATAACTCCAAAACTATAATAACAATAAAACAAAGTGGGTATGAGGAACCGTCTCGCACCAATACAAACAACACAAAACTGAACATCAAACAATCTCTGACAAAGACATGAGGGGAAACACAACAAATACACAACAGGTAATGAGTGGGATTGAAACCAGGTGTGTAGGAAGACAAGACAAAACCAATGGAAAATTAAAAATGGATCAATGATGGCTAGAAGACCGGTGACGTCGACCACCGAGCACCGCCCGAACAAGGAGAGGCTTCGACTTCGGCAGAAGCCGTGACAGTAATAAAATGGTGGTCCGATAGTCCAGGATTATGAGGAAAAACCTTAAAATCCCAAACATTTATTCCACGGGACAAAACTAGGTCCAGAGTATGACTGTGGCAGTGAGTAGGTCCAGAGACATGTTGGACAAAACCCACTGAGTTGATGATGGTTCCGAAAGCCTTTTGGAGTGGACTTTTGTGGACTTTTCCATGTGAATATTAAAGTCACAAAACATTTGAATATTATCTGCCATGACTACAAGATCCGATAGGAATTCAGGGAACTGTATATGACCCAGGAGGCACGTAAATAGTAGCTATAAAAAGTAATTGAGTAGGCTGCATATATTTCATGACTAGAAGTTCAAAAGATGAAAACGCAGTAGTTTATTTTTTGGAAATTGAAATTTACTATTGTTAATGTCAGCATTGGTCACTGGTGTAACCGTCACACCCTGATCAGTTTCACCTGTCCTGGTTATTGTCTCCACCCCCTCCAGGTGTTGCCTGTTTTCCCCAGTGTATTTATCCCTGTGTTTCCGGTCTCTCTGTGCCAGTTCATCTTGTATGTTTCCAAGTCAACCAACCTTTTGCCCGTTCTCCTGATTTTTCTCCTTTTTCTAGTTCTCCCGGTTTTGACCCTTGCCTGTTTCTGGACTTTGTACCCACCTGCCTGACCATTCTGCCTGCCTTGACCACGAGCCTGTCTACCATTCTGTACCTCCTGGACTCTGATCTGGTTTTGACCTTTTTGCCTGTCCAGGACCATTCTCTTGCCTGCACCTATGGATAAATAAACATTGTAAGACTCCAACCATCTGCCTCCTGTGTCTGCATTTGGGTCTCACCTTGTGCCTTGACAGTAACCAGAAGGTGAGGCCTCATTTAACACAGTAAATTCATCAGGCTTAAGTTGACTTTGTTTTCATTGTTAACTCCTATACTTGTAGGAGGTTTGGTGATTTTGGTTACTGTTTATATTTATAGGAAAATGACTGTAACTGCTCTTGAACATGCTGGAATGATGGTGTTGGTGGAATCTGATACAAATTGTGCTGAAGGTGATACTGGTGGATTTCTGATTTATTTTAATCCCATTGTTTATTCAACTCGTGTGGTTCTTCCCAGGACTCAAGAGGAATGGGAGTATAGCCAGACTCACCAACCCCCACCAGCATTCCAGGAACCTCAGGAGTTGTTTCTCTCTTTAGAAGGCCATCCCTGGGATCAAATGGATCCGGGGGATTTGCTTAATCTATTTGATTTCAGATGAGAATATTATGATTGAAGCTGTGAGACGAATTAGTCTCAAAGAGGGAAATGGTTTAGGTTTAGTATTTTTCCACAGTTGTTTTCTAGTTCTCTCGCTCTGCCTCTTATAAAGAGACCCCTCTGAGAAATGTGTGACTGAGAAAGAACTCTGCAGGGGAGTGTAGGAGATAAGACTAGTCAGACATTCCACAATAAATCAACTTTGGGGAGTGGACATTTATTGCCTAGCCATTAGAAAACACTAGAACTATTGTATCTCTCTTGCAAGTTTATATAGCTGTGTATGCATGGGCTTGGTCTGATGAGTAGAATGTAATGACGTAGGCAGTGACATCACTAAGGCTGGACTTTGGGTTTAATAAAAGCACCTTGGGATTTTTACTATTTTGCAGTAGTTACTCGGAAACATGTGTGCTATGTTCCTGATTGTCAACTTCTGTCTGCAATTGCATTAATAAAGGTTTTTGAATGATTTATTTAAATATATTGTCATAATGCTAATTTCACCGATTAGCCATAGATTGACAAGGAACAAGTAACGAACCCTAACACGAGCACGCCCCCATTATCATGGAGCAGGTTGAGAGATTCAAGTTCCTTGGTGTCCACATCACAAAGAAACGAACGTGGTCCAAGCACACCAAGATAGTCGGACAGGAGGGAGACTCTGGCAGCTACGGACAGGAGGGAGACCCTGGAGGGTCCGGGCTGGAGGGAGACTCTGGAGGGTCCGGACTGGAGGAAGACTCCGGCGGGAGGAGACGCAGAGACAGCCTGGTGTGTGGGGCTGCCACAGGGCCCACCAGGCTGGGGAGACCTACAGGAGGCCTGGTGTGTAGAGGAGGCACCGGATAGACCGGGCTGTGGGGGAGCACTGGAGCCCTGTTGCGCAGCCTTGGCACCACTCCTCCAGGCTGAATGCCCACTTTAGCCCCTCCAGAGTGCAGGCCCAGGTCGAACCGGGCTGTGGGGGAGCACTGGAGATCTGGTGCTTACCGCTCGCACCTCTCCATTAGGCTCAATGCCCACTTTCGCCCGGCACGGGCGGAGCGCAGGCATAGGCAGAGGACGAACAGCACCCTCCCAGCGCCCCGTAGACACAGTACGCAGAGCCGGCGCAGGATACCCTTGGCTGAAATGGCGCACCGGAGACCAAACACGCTGAGCTGGCACAATCTGCCCTGGCTGGATGCCCACTCTCGCATGGCACTTGCGGGGGGCTGGCCTATAGCACTCCGGGCTATAAGCGCGCACTGGCAACACTGTGCACTTCACCGCATAACACGGTGCCTGACCAGTACTATGCTGCTTCCGGTAAGCATGGGGAGTTGGCTCAGGTCTATCGCCTTACTCCGCCAATCTCCCCGTGTGCTACTCCCAAAAACATTTGGGGGGCTGCCTCTAGTGCCTGCTGCGCTGCCTTGCCTCATATCGCCGCCGCTCAGCTTTCGCCGCCCCTAGTTCTTCTTTCGGGTGATATTCCCCAGCCTCTTTCCAGGGTCCCTTACCGTCCAATATCTCCTCCCAAGTCCAGGAGTCCTGAACCCTCTGCTCCTCCATACCACGCTGCTTGGTCCGTTGGTGGTGCGTAGTTCTGTAACGATCTTCTTTGTCTGATGAACAGGAAGGATCGGACCAAAACGCAGCGTGGTAAGTGTGGTGTTCATACTTTATTGGAAAAACTGAACACTAAATACAAAATAACGTGAATCAACGAACAAAAGTGAAGTGAATCAACAAAAATCAAAACAGTCCTGAAAGGTGCTAAAACACAAAACAGAAAACAACTACCCACAAAACCAACATGGAAAATGGCAACCTAAATAGAATCCCCAATCAGAGACAACGAGAAACAGCTCTCTCTGATTGGGATTCAACTCAGGCCACCATAAACCTACAAATCCCTAGACAATCCAAAATCCCTATAGATAACAAAAACCCTAGACAAGTCAAAAAACCCTAGACAATACAAAAACTAAACAAACCACCCCTTGTCACACCCTGACCTAACCAAAAAATAAAGAAAACAAATATAACTAAAGTCAGGGCGTGACACGCTCCTACATTCCCGTAGCCGCCCATCGATCCGTACGGTCAAGGCAATGAGGGAGTCGAGGTCCATGAGAAGGTCCCGGGCTGCAAGCTCATCTTCAAGAGCTGCAAAATCTGGATCCCTACAAATCAGCTGGGCTAGACAATCTGGACCCTGTCTTTCTAAAATGATCAACCGAAATTGTTGCAACCCCTATTACTAGTCTGTTCAACCTCTCTTTCATATCGTCTGAGATCCCCAAAGATTGGAAAGCTGCCGCGGTCATCCCCCTCTTCAAAGGGGGAGACACTCTTACCCAAACTGTTACAGACCTATATCCATCGTGCCCTGCCTTTCTAAAATCTTCGAAAGCCTAGTTAACAAACAGATCAAAAACCTTTTCGAATGGAACCGTACCTTTGTCACTATGCAATCTAGTTTCCGAGCTGGTCATGGGTGCACCTCAGCAATGCTCAAGGTCCTAAACGATATCATAACCGCCATCGATTAAAAACAGTACTGCGCAGCCGTCTTCATCGACCTGGCCAAGGCTTTCGACTCTGTCAATCACCGCATTCTTATCGACAGACTCAACAGCCTTGGTTTCTCAAATGACTGCCTCGCCTGGTTCACCAACTACTTCTCAGATAGAGTTCAGTGTGTCAAATCGGAGGGCTTGTTGTCCGGTCCGCTGGTAGTCTCTATGGGGGTGCCACAGGGTTCAATTTTTTGGTCGACTCTTTTCTCTGTATATATCAATGATGTAGCTCTTGTTGCTGGTGATTCTCTGAACCACCTCTACGCAGACGACACCATTCAGTATACATCTGGCCCTTCTTTGGACACGGTGTTAACAAACCTCCAAACAAGCTCCAAAACCATACAACACTCCTTCCGTGGCCACTAACTGCTCTTAAATGCTAGTAAAACTAAATGCATGCTCTTCACCCGATTGCTGCCTGCACTGGCCCGCCCGACTAGCATAACTACTCTGGACGGTTCTGACCTAGAATATGTGGACAACTACAAATACCTAGGGGTCTGGTTAGACTGTAAACTCTCCTTCCAGACTCATATTAACCATCTCCAATCCCCCAAAAAATAAAAAATCTAGAATTGTCTTCCTATTTCGCAACAAAGCCTCCTTCACTCACGCTGCCAAACATACCCTCGTAAAACTGACTATCCTACCGATTCTTGACTTCGGTGATGTCATTTACAAAATAGCCTCCAACACTCTTCTCAGCAAGCTGGATGTAGTCTATCACAGTGCTATCCGTTTTGTTACAAGAGCCCCGTGTACCACCCACCACTGCGACCTGTATGCTCTCGTTGGCTGGCCCTCGCTACATATTCGTCGCCAAAACCACTGGCCTTAGGTCATTTGTAAATCTATGCTAGGTAAAGCCTTGCCTTATCTCAGCTCACTGGTCACCTTAGCAACACCCACCCATAGCACGCGCTCCAGCAGGTATATTTCACTGGTCATCCCCCAAAGGCAGTTCTCTGCTGCCAATGACTGGAACGAATTGCAAAAATCACTGAAGCTTGAGACTTATATCCCCCTGTCTAACTTTAAGCATCAGCTGTCAGAGCAGCTTACCAATCACTGTACCTGCACACAGATAATCTGTAAATAGCTCACCAAACTACCTCATCCTCATATTGTTATTTGTTTTTTGCTCTTTTGCACCCCAGAATCTCTACCTGCACATCATCATTTGCACATCTATCATTCCACTGTCAATGCTAAATTGTAATTATTTTGCCTCTATTGCCTATTTATTGCCTTACCTCCCTACATTTGCACACACTGTACATAGATTTTTCTATTGTGTTACTGACTGTACGTTTGTTTACTCCGTGTGTAACTCTGTGTTGTTGTTGTCGCACTGCTTTGCTTTATCTTGGCCAGGTCTCAGTTGTAAATGAGACATTGTTCTCAACTGGCCTACCTGGTTAAATAAAGGTGAAATACATTTTTAAAAACACAGCGGATAATGAGGGGAGATGGGAGACACCTGGTGGGGGGTGGAGGCAAGCACAAAGACAGGTGAAACAGATCAGGGTGTGACACGAAGAGATGGTAGCATAACAGGAAGGACAGACCTAAACGGGACGGAACATTTATGTGGAAGAGGTGGGGATAAGGTATATAAACGGTAATTTCCTCTTCAAGTCTCTGTGCCATGAGTAGCAGTTTTTTCTCCAACACATAATGGTAGCAATTGTGGGCCTACCATGGTCACAGAGGCAGGAATTTGAAATGTGACTTAAGCTGTGTGACTTACTTTACATAGCCGCTGGAAGTCATTTGGGGGTGGGTGTGCCTGGTTTAAAAAAAATTCTTTGATTTTTTGATAAAATCATTTTCAAGGGGAGTGTAGAATTATTGGGGCGGACATTTGCTCTCAAATCCAGAATGCTACGTTACAGAGCCAAATTGAACCATTTTGCATCACTGTCCAAAGACATATTGTGGAGGGAATATCGGTAGACATCAACAGAAAAGATAAGTGAACAATAATTTAGTACGAGTCAACACAAATGTTGTGTGTCAAAGGGCAAGACGTTGTAACGCAAAGATACATTTTCTATACACAACCACGTAACTTAGAGGAAGCAGCCACTTTAGACTATGCTGATGTACTTTCATTACACTAATGGTGGCATACTCATCTTTCATCCTGTTATTCTTTGCTTTGTGCTTTGCATTTTGAAGTGAATGATAATTGCTTTACAAATTAAGGTGCTATCATTAGTAGTATTGTCAGTATTATCATTTTAACTATTATTATTCACATTGTGGGGCCAAAACCCAATGCTGCAACCTGGTCTCAGAGCATTTTGTATTATTCTGTACGTAAATCCGAGACACTACATTTGATATGATATGTTACGTTTCATATGCTATGTATTCATTTGTGGATGTCCATCACCCATTTTGTATGTGTTACGAATGACAATTCGTATTATATATTACGAATTTGCAAAACGTGTGATATTTTATGATTTTTAACTAGATGGCTAACGTTATCTAGCTAGCTAATGTTAGCTAGGCTAGGGGTTGGGGTAAGGTTAGGGTTAAGTTTAGGAGTTAGGTTAAAGGGTTAAGGTTAGGGTTAGGGGAGGATTTCCTAAAAGGGTTAAGGTTAGGCTTAGGGTTAGCTAACATGCTAGTAGTTGCAAAGTAGCTAAAAAGTAGTAAGTAGTCTAAAAGTTGCTAATTAGCTAAAATGCGCAAGTTGTCCGTGATGAAATTCAAACGTGGCTCCCAATCAGCTCCAGGAGCATTTTCCCAAATTGTAGGAAATCATAGCAAACCCTGAGTAAAACGTAATGCGACAGCCCCGTAAAGTGCACATACGCAATTTGCGTTTGATTCATTTCACAGACTTCTGTGCACTTAACTATTTTTTTTTATTGATTTGGCCTCAAATAAGTATCAATACAAGAGCAAACTACTACACTGTAGCTCTTTAGTATCCTTACAGGAGTACAGAAACTACTACAACTGACAGATCTTCACTCCAAACATGAACAGCAAAGTGTCTTATTCTGGTGAGTAGCCTTTAGTGTACAGAGGTGGGAAGTGAAGTTAATTACTTGGAATATATGGGTATTGATTATGTTTTTTCCTATGTGTTTGTTCCTTTGAACTTCATGTGCTCTAGAAATACAATGTTGGTGAGCAATATTGTTATGTTAGCCCAATGCTTTTCTTTTTTTTGTCAAGTTTACAGAAACAGTTAACGGTATTTGTTACATTGAAATAAGTCAGTGGAGTAATTATTACTTTTTTACGCAATTTGAGGTTGATGTCTCTCACGAGCTCCCGGGCACTCTACGGCACGTAGTGTCCTGAAAAATTATGAACATGTTGAATAGATTCGGCCTCAAATAAGGCCATTATTCTCCAATCGTACTGTACTGCCGATTACTAGTTCACTATGATTTGGCTTGACTGAATCGTTAAATGTGAGAGGTTCTCCAATAGTTAGACCAGGCAAAAAATGGTTTATTGCATTTCAGTCATAACTAGTGGGAAAGGATTTCAGTAAATGTATGACGGTGAAGAGAAAGCCTATGGGTGTGTCAGGGGGTGGGCACCTGAGAGATGCTCTATAAAAGAAGTGGGCAGACCCACTCTCACACTGTATCTCTTTAGTATCCTTACAGGAGCATAGAAAGTACTGCTACTAACACTACTACTACTACTACTACTACTACTACTACTCTCACATAGTGTTTGAGACTGACAGATCTTCACTCCAAACATGAACAACAACATTTCTCAGTCTGGTGAGTAGCCTTTAGTGTACAGAGATGAGAACTGAAGTCAATTATTTGGGTTAGAAGGGTATTGGTGATGTGTTTTTTTCCTTTGAACTTCATGTACTTTAGACATATGATAATGTAGAGCAGTGGGGAACATTTTTTTATGTTACTCTACAGCTTTTATTTTTTGTCAAGTTGAGTCAGTGGAGTAGATCATACTTATTAAGTTAAAATCAATGTTTTATTAATACCTTAGGTAACACTTTATTTGGGACTAGAGATTCTACTTATATCTAGTATTCATTAATTTTTTTCCATTCATTAATTACATAAATTACATAACACTTTTTCTTTACATCATTTTGATTATGCTAGTAGCCTATGCACTGATTGTACATGACTGTATAAGAGCACTCCCCTCTCTCTCTCTCTCTTTCTTTCATTATCTTTCTCACTTGATGTAATTATTCTAAAAAGGAACACATGAATTAGACATTTATTTTTTGTACTGTGGCCATTAATTTATAAAAGTAACACGTAGAGTTTTGATTGTATTTAATGTTAGTCAATTTAGCAAAAAGATGATGGCAGAAAAATTGACTAGCACATATATATGTAGGATCTTAATTAGATCATTATTTTGTTGCTGAAGGTTTTCCTGGAAATTGGCACTTGTATATTTGAGTTTAAAAAATACTTCTAAAGTTTATAATTTCCACTTTGAAAGTTCAGACTTGATTTGCCCTAAACAAAAAATGTATAAACTACAAAAATGGCCATTAATTATGATCCACATAATAATTCACAATTCCTGTTATTGCAGGATTATTTTCCTGCTGTATGAAACTGGCTTAAATTAAGATTCTACATCTGTACAGGCGATTCTCACGGAGAATCTTTTGTGTTGTTTTGTGCAGACCATGAAGTACTGCTTTGTGTCAAGAAGAAGTGTGAAACTGAAAGTGTAGCTATTCCTCAAAATGTGCTAACATGTGGTACAGGAAGTCTAGACCTCTTTAAAAGGTAACAGCCTTGTCCATTTAATCCAACAGAACTCCAAATGCAGACACAAAATGAGGAGGTCCGGATGGTTCTGGTGGGGAAGACTGGAGCTGGGAAAAGTGCAGCAGGAAACACCATTGTGGGGAGAAAAGCTTTCGAATCAAAATTTTCCTCCATTTCTCTGACAAAAGACTGTGGTAAGATAAAAGGGAAGGTGGGTGAGCAAAGTGTAGCTGTTATCGACACACCAGGTTTGTTTGATACTACATTGACCAATGAGGAGGGACTGAGAAAGATTGCTCCGTGCGTTTCTCTCTCTTCTCCCGGTCCCCATGTGTTCCTGGTTGTGATCAAGCTGGGAAGATTCACTGAAGAGGAGCAGAACACTGTGGAGATGATTCAGAGATTCTTTGGTGATGAATCATCGAAATACATCATGGTTCTCTTCACACATGGAGACCTTCTTAATGATGGTGATGTAACAATTGAAGACTTCCTGCATGAAAATCCAGGTCTGAAAAGTTTACTTTCTCAATGCAATGGGGGATATCATGTCTTTCAAAACAAAGATAAGAGTCTCTCCCAGGTCACTGAGCTTCTTGAGAAGATAAATAAGATGGTGAAGATGAATGGAGGAAGCCATTACACCACTGAGATGTTCCAGGAGGCTGAGAGAGCGATTGAAGAGGAGAAGAACAGGATCCTGAGAGAGAATGAAGAGAAGATACGCAAAGAGGAGGAGAAACTGCAAGAAGAAAAAATTAAACAAGAGGCACGGGAGAAAGCTCTTAAAGAGGAGAATGAGAGGATCCTGAAAGAGAATGAAGAGCAGAAACGCAGACATGAGGAGGAAATTAAGAAAATGGAACAAGAAGCTCAGAAGAAAGCGATTAAAGAAGAGAATGAGAGAATCCAGAAAGAGAATGAAAAGCAGAGACTCAGGGAGGAGGAACTGAAGAAACTGAACATGGAAAAAGAGGCTAAGGAGAAAGAAATAAAGGAGTTGAGAGAAAAATATGTAAATGAGGCTAGAGAAGAAGCTGAAAAAAAGCAATGGCTTTCTACAAAAAATTTCTGACGGAACTATTGCATTGGGGATAGCAGTGGTGAATGTGGGGGAAGGAGTGGTGAAAGGATTGGTGAAAGTGGGAGAAGGAGTGGTGAAAGTGGGGGAAGAAGTGGTGAAAGGATTGGTGAAAGTGGGAGAAGGAGCGGTGAAAGGAGTGGTGAAAGTGGGGGAAGGAGTGGTGAAAGCTGTTGAAGATACAATGAACATCTGAAACAATGCTGTTCGAGAGTCCTAGGCTTAGTCACATTACAATTAAATTCAATTACAATTGTATTGTATTGCATTGCATTGAATACAGCTTACACTGTTGTCATTCTAATGTTAAAGTCTGTAACTGTGGACTCATTGACTTCTAAAGATGTATATTCTAGAACTGGCTCTGCTGTGTCTGTTTATGTCACCAGTAAACATTAGGTAATGACAATTTTAGACAAATATCAGATATTACTACATTCAATGTATTTATTTGTATTCAATTTTCTTTAAATAACACAAATAACATACATAATTATCATGTCAGTTTATTAAAGCTGGTAATTCCCGAGTGACACAGCGGTCTAAGGCACTGCATCTCAGTGCTCGAGAAGTCACTTCAGTCCCTGGTTCAATTCCAGGATGTATCACATCCGGCCGTAATTGGTAGTCCCATAGGGCGGCACACAATTGTCCCAGCATCGTCTGGGTTTGTCATTGTAAATAAGAATGTGTTCTTAACTGACTTGCCTAGTTAAATAAAGGTAAAAAAATACATTTATAATAATAATAATAATACTTACAGTAACAATTCTAATCAGAAGAGCCTTGCATGTAGAGGAAGGCTTCTAGTAGAAACAAGAGGCCCTGTCCAGAAACAACCCCTAACTAGCCCCTTCCTATAGGCCCTGGTGGAGATCTGAGAGGATTGGACAGGTTTAAAAGCTCTACGGGATCGGTGTCCCTATACCGGGACGGTTGAGCTAACATGCGCTAATGTGTTTAGCATTACGTTTGTAAGTAACAGCAATCTTTCCAGGATATAAACATGTCTTATATCGGCAGAAAGCTTACATTCTTGTTACTCTAACTGAAGTGTCCAATTTAAAGTAGCTATTACAGTGAAAAAATGCAATGCTATTGTTTGAGGAGAGTGCACAACAACAAAAAACTTTTATCACGTCAATTGGTTTGATACATTCACCTCTGAAGGTAAATAATGTACTTACATTCAGTAATCTTTCTCTGATTTGTCATCCTGGGGGTCCCAAAATAAGATATAGTATAGTTTTGTTTGATAAAATAAATGTTTATATTCAAATGTAGGAACTGGGTTCTACAGTTTGAACCCCTGCCATGTCTTATATAATGGTCTTTCTCTTGCATTTCAAAGATGATGAAAAAAAATATTTAGGAAACACATGTTTAGTTTGTATTAGTTTGTATTATCTGTTAACCTATATGTGTTACATTCTCCAACAAAAATTTCACATTTCCACAAACTTCAAAGTGTTTCATTTCAAATGGTATCAAGAATATGCATATCCTTGCTTCAGGTCCTGAGCTACAGGCAGTCAAATTTGGGTATGTAATTTTAATTTTAGGTGAACATTTAAAAAAAAAGGTCCGATCCTTAATTAAGCAACATGGAGAAATTTCACCTAGCCTATCAAATGGAAAGGTGGAGCTGTCACTATATTGATTCAACCTGTCACGTTCTCTAAGATCTCTACAAGTGTCTAGGGGGAAGGGTTGTTTCTGGAGAAGAACATAGACATCTGCATGATAAATTATTATTCTACCTAGCAACAGACTAACCAACATCCCAGCCAACAGAAGGGTTTAGGGGTTAGCTAGCTACATACGTGATTTCAAGGCAGCTTTCATATATTGCATTATAAATAGAATAAGTTTTAAGCAGCCTTAAAAATAAAAATAGTCTTCATGCATTGCATTACACTCTCTGACTCGGTCGTTCCATGGACATATGATTCGGTGTTCGTACCATTGTCATTATGACATCATCAATATGGGACGGAACAGTGGAATTATTTGAATGGATGCATACAGTGGTCCAGACTCCGGCTATACCCCAATATCTTTCCTTCTTATTTCCTACATATCACTAGCTAGATTTAATGGTTAGTTCTGATTATAAAGGTTAATAGCTATAGCCATGTAGTCATAAAGCTTTTTAAGTCCCTCATATCAGTTAATATTATATGAAAATGACCGAGACATTTTCCTGACCAAGTGACCTGACTGGGAAAACCTCCAGGTCTATAACTAAGGCCTGGAGTTTTTCCTGGTCTTGTCATGTTTAGCTTCTCCTGGAAGGACAGGATAAGAGGCCAGGAAGCCATTTCAGAGTATTGAGAGACAGCCATGTGCCCTCCTGGCCAGCAGACGGAAACAAACTCACCATAAACTCAGGGGAATGCAGCCGAAATGGAATCAAATTCCCTATAGTACTACTTTTAACCAGGGTCCATTGGGCTTTGGTTAAAAGTAGTGGGCTAAATGGGGTATAGGGTGCCATTTCAGACACATTCAGCCAGACTCAACAGGCAAGGAATAAGCAGCCCTATGAAATCAAGAGTGATTCTCAACAATATTGTAAAAAATAACAGTGGTAAAGATTACATACACTATATATAAAAGTATTGCAATCTCACACACACAAATGAATAGCGAACCATTAACATTTCAAACCAACATCATTGGACAAACTAGTCATCTTGTTTGTCTCTCACACACACAAACCATCTCTCTCTCTCTCTCTCTCTCTCTCTCTCTCAAATTCAATCTGCTTTATTGGCATGAAAAAACATTGCATCAATATTTCCAAAGCAGCAATGATTACAATATGCATTGTAATAAAATAATGAAAAATAATAATAGAAAAGGTAGTAAATAACAAAACAAAAAAGTGAATAAACATAACAATAAAATGGTAACAGTCAATAGTATAAATATAAAGGCTACACATGGAAAATGAAACTATAACTAACTTATAACTAACTGTCATCCTCACCATTACATCAGTACTACAACTACCATCATCATCATTACTACGACTTCCACCACCATCATTAAACTGCTATAATTACCATCACCCCTACTACCCGTACCACTATTATTTGGAATTATAATCACAATAATAATAATAGTAATGGTAGTAACAATAATACTAATAATAGGTAAACTACTGTTTACTATACAGATATTATTATTCAGAGTCCCTCAGACTATGACAGGCAAATACATATTTGGCTGCAAGTGGAGCCGTTGATCTTTCACCCATGAGTATTTTTTTAATTTTGCTTGGTGAGGAATCTGAGTGAGGAATATTTCTCACAGTAAAGGAGAAAGTGCATCTCTGTTTCTACCTCCCCTGTCGTGCAACGACCACATACACGCTCCTCTTTGGGTAGCCATGTCTTTTTATGTCTGCTGGTTTCTATTGCCAATTGGTGGTCACTCAGCCTGTACTTGGTAAGGATGTGTCTCTGCTTCATATCTCTGACAGAGTAGAGATAATCAGCCAATTCATATTCTCTGTGTAGGGCCAGATAGCAATTTTGTCAGCTTTGGGATTTTGTTTTTCCAACATTGTATATATATGAGTCCTTTGATTGGTTCATGATTTTGTTTATCGTAATGTTTTCTTTTGAAGCAGTGCTGGTGTCAGCTTGGTTGGTTAGTCTGTATACAAGTAGTATACATATCCAAATGCTCGTGCATTACTTCAGACAAAAACTTCAAAAAGTTATATTACAGGTCGAAGAAACATTTCAAACTAAGTATAGAATCAATCATTAGGATGTTTTTATCATAAATCTTCAATAAAGTTCCAACCGGAGAATTCCTTTGTGTCTAGAGAAGCAATGGAACGCAGGTCGATATCATGTGGAATGCGCCTGACCAGGAAATGGCTCTCTGCCAGAAACTTGTTTCATGCCCCTCTTATTCAGCCCCACAACACAGTAGAAGCCTCATTCAAGTTTCTAAAGATGGTTGACATCTAGTGGAAGCCCTAGGAAGGGCAACTTCATTCATATCCCAATGTGAATTCAATAGGGCCTGGGTTGAAAATATACCAACCTCAGATTTCTCACTTCCTGTTTGTATTTCTTCTCAGGTTTTTGCCTGCCATATGAGTTCTGTTATACTCAGACATAATTCAAACCGTTTTAGAAACGTCAGAGTGTTTTCTATCCAATACTAATAATAATATGCATATATTAACAACTGAGACTGAGGAGCAGGCCATTTACTCTGGGCACCTCTGGGCACCTTTCATCCAAGCTACTCAATACTGCCCCTGCAGCCATAAGAAGTTAAAGTGGCTGGTGATACATTTTTACATCAATTACCATCAATTTCCATTATTAAAGTGAGCTGGAGTTGAGTCAGTATGTTGGCAGCAGCCACTCAATGTTAGTGGTGGCTGTTTAACAGTCTGATGGCCTTGAGATAGAAGCTGTTTTTCAGTCTCTCGGTCCCTGCTTTGATGCACCTGACCTCGCCTTCTGGATGATAGCGGGTAAACAGGCAGTGGCTCGGGTGGTTGTTGTTCTTGATGATCTTTATGGCCTTCCTGTGACATCGGGTGGTGTAGGTGTCCTGGAGGGAAGGTAGTTTGCCTCCGGTGATACGTTGTGCAGAACTCACTACCCTCTGGAGAGCCTTACGGTTGTGGCCGGAGCAGTTGCCGTACCAGGCGGTGATACAGCCCGACAGGATGCTCTCGATTGTGCATCTGTAAAAGTTTGTGAGTGCTTTTGGTGACTAGCCAAATTTCTTCAGCCTCCTGAGGTTGAAGAGGCGCTGCTGCGCCTTCTTCACAACGCTGTCTGTGTGGGTGGACCAATTCAGTTTGTCCGTGATGTGTACGCCGAGGAACTTAAACTTCTTAAGGCTGCAATCCCGTTAAAATAATCGATATGACAACAGCCAGTGAAAGTGCAGGGTGCCAAATTCAAACAACAGAAATCTTATAATTAAAATTCCTCAAACATACATGTATCTTATACCATTTTAAAGGTACTCTTGTTGTTAATCCCACCAACGTGTCCGATTTCAAATTGGCTTTTCAGCGAAAGCACCACAAATGATTATGTTAGGTCACCGCAAAATCATAGACACAGTTATTTTTCCAGCCAAAGACAGGAGTCACAAAAAGCACAAAAAGAGATAAAATTAATCACTAACCTTTGATGATCTTCATCAGATGACACTCATAGGACTTCATGTTACACAATACATGTATGTTTTGTTTGATAAAGTTCATATTTATATCAAAAATCTGAGTTTACATTGGCGCGTTATGTTCAGTAGTTCCAAAAACATCCATTGGTTTTGCATAGCCACATCAATTTACAGAGATACTCATCATAAATGTTGATGAAAATACAAGTGTTATACATGGAATTATAGATATACTTCTCCTTAATGCAACCGCTGTGTCAGATTTCAAAAAAGCTTTACGGAAAAAGCAAACCATGCAATAATCTGAGAACGGCGCTCAGAAACATTTACATATATCCGCCATGTTGGAGTCAACAGAAGTTAGAAATAACATTATAAATATTAACTTACCTACGATGATCTTCATCAGAATGCACTCCCAGGAATCCTAGTTCCACAATAAATGTTTGATTTGTTCGATAATGTCCATCATTTATGTCCAAATAGCTAATTATTTAAAGTGACTAGTGATCAATGTATTAAAGTTGCCAATGATTGAGTCTGTATGTAGGCAGCAGCCTCTATATGTTAGGGATGGCTGTTTATCAGTCTGATGGCTTTGAGATAGAAGCTGTTTTTCAATCTCTCGGTCCCAGCTTTGATGCACCTGTACTGACCTCGCCTTCTGGATGATAGCGGGGTGAACAGGCAGTGGCTCGGGTGGTTGTTGTCCTTGATGATCTTTTTGGCCTTCCTGTGACATCGGGTGGTGTAGGTGTCCTGTCCTACACAAATACCCCATAATGACAAAACAAAAACAGGTTTTTAGAAATGTCTCCAAATTTCGTACAAATAAAAAACTGAAATATTACATTTACTTCATTATTCCGACACTTTACTGAGTACTTTGTTGAAACACCTTTGGCAGCAATTACAGCCTCAAGTCTTCTTGTGTATGAAGCTGCAATCTTGGCACACCTGTATTTTGGGAGTGTCTCCAATTCTCTGCAGATCTTCTCAAGCTCTGTCAGGTTGGATGGGGAGCTTTGCAGCTCAACTTATTTCAGGTCTCTACTGAAATGTTTGATTGGGTTCAAGTCCGGGGTCTGGCTGGGCCACTCAAGGACATTCATAGACTTGTCTTGAAGCCATTTTTGCATTGGCATGGCTGTGTGCTTAGGGTCGTTGTTCTGTTGGAATGTGAACCTTCGTCCTAGTCTGATGTCCTGAGTCTGGAGCAGGTTATCATCAAGGATCTCTCTGTACTCTGCTCTGTTCATCTTTATTTCGATCCTGACTAGTGTCCCAGACCCTGCTGCTGAAAAACATCCCCACAACATGATGTTGCCACCACCATGCTTCACTGTACGGATGGTGCCATGTTTCCTCTAGACATGTCGCTTGGCATTCAGGCCAAAGAGTTCAATCTTGGTTTCATCAGATGAGATAATCTTTTTTCTCATGGTCTGAGTCCTTTAGGTGCAAACTCCAAG
Source organism: Salvelinus alpinus (assembly GCF_045679555.1). NCBI lineage: Eukaryota > Metazoa > Chordata > Actinopteri > Salmoniformes > Salmonidae > Salvelinus > Salvelinus alpinus. Next base: position 74,656,397 of record NC_092091.1, read on the forward strand.
CGAGCTCTCATGTGCCTTTCACTGAGGAGTGGCTTGCGTCTGGCCACTCTACCATAAAGGCCTGATTGGTGGAGTGCTGCAGAGATGGTTGTCCTTCCGGAAGGTTCTCCCATCTCTACAGAGGAACTCTGTAGCTCTGTCAGAGTGACCATCGGGTTCTTGGTCACCACCCTGACCAAGGTCCTTCTACCGCGATTGCTCAGTTTGGCCTGGCGGCAAGCTCTAGGAAGATTCTTCCATTCAAGAATGATGGCGGCCACTGTGTTTTGGTACCCTTCCCCAGATCTGTGCCTCGACACAATCCTGTCTGGGAGCTCTACAGACAATCCCTTGTATGTCATGGCTTGGTTTATGCTCTGACATGCACTGTCAACTCTGGGACCATATATAGAAAGGTTTGTGCCTTTCCAAACCATGTCCAATCAATTAAATGTACAACAAGTAGACTCCAACCAAGTTGTAGAAACATCTCAAGGATGATAAATGGGAACAGGATGCACCTGAGCTCAATTTCCAGTGTCATAGCAAAGGGTCTGAATACATACAGTTGATGTCGAAAGTTTACACACACATTAGCCAAATACATTTAAACTCAGTTTTTTACAATTCCTGACATTTAATCCTAGTAAAAATGCCCTGTCTTAGGTCAGTTAGGATCACCACATTATTTTAAGAATTGTGAAATGTCAGAGTAATAGTAGAGATAATGATTTATTTTAGCTTATTTATTTCATCATATTCCCAGTTGGTCAGAAGTTTACACACACTCAATTAGTATTTGGTAGCATTGCCTTTAAATTGTTTAACTTGGGTCAAACGTTTCGGGTAGCCTTCCACAAGCTTCCCACAATAAGTTGGGTGAATTTTGGCCCATTCCTCCTGACAGAGTTGGTGTAACTGAGTCAGGTTTGTCGGCCTCCTTGCTCGCACACGCTTTTTCAGTTCCGCCCACAAATTTTCTATAGGATTGAGGTCAGGGCATTGTGATGGCCACTCCAATACCTTGACTTTGTTGTCCTTAACGGATGATCTCTGCATGTGTGGTTACCACTGTGAAGCATGGAAGAGGAGGTGTGATGGTGTGGGGGTGCTTTGCTGGTGACACTTTCAGTGATTTATTTAGAATTTAATCAGACAGGTGCAGGCAAAATACAGGTCAAGTGCAGGCAGAGTTCAGTAATCCAGATAGGTGGGGCAAAGGTGCAGGACCGCAAGCAGGCTTAGGGTCAGGTCAGGCAGAGGTCAGTCAGGGGTGGAGAAAATCACAAAGACAGGTGAAAGATCAGGGTGTGACAGTGTTCACTACTATTCTACAATGTAGAACACCGTAATCCTAAAGAAAGACCCTTGAATTAGTAGGTGTGTCCAACATTTGACTGGTACTGTATATTCTACTGTCATTGTAGCCTAAAATAATGGCACTTTGGGGGAGAGTTGATGAACAAATATTTAACTCTTTCTGTTATTGTTTTTTAGTGATCACTGGAAAAGGTTGTTATATTGAGTTACATTTTATCAGGAGTAACAGACTCCTTAAAAATATGGGAGGCACTCACAAATAAAGTATTACTTAGATGTATTATTAACACTCGCTAATGAAGTATTACTTAGATGTGATATTAACACTCGCTAATACAGTATTACTTAGATGTGATATTAACACTCACTAATAAAAATTTACTTAGATGTATTATTAACACTCACTAATACAGTATTACTTAGATGTATTATTAACACTCACTAATACAGTATTACTTAGATGTATTATTAACACTCACTAATACAGTATTACTTAGATGTATTATTAACACTCACTAATACAGTATTACTTAGATGTATTATTAACACTCACTAATACAGTATTACTTAGATGTATTATTAACACTCACTAATACAGTATTACTTAGATGTATTATTAACACTCACTAATACAGTATTACTTAGATGTATTATTAACACTCACTAATACAGTATTACTTAGATGTATTATTAACACTCACTACTCAAGTATTACTTAGATGTATTATTAACACTCACTAATACAGTATTACTTAGATGTATTATTAACACTCACTAATACAGTATTACTTAGATGTATTATTAACACTCACTAATACAGTATTACTTAGATGTATTATTAACACTCACTAATACAGTATTACTTAGATGTATTATTAACACTCACTAATACAGTATTACTTAGATGTATTATTAACACTCACTAATAAAGTATTACTTAGATGTATTATTAACACTCACTAATGCAGTATTACTTAGATGTATTATTAACACTCACTAATACAGTATTACTTAGATGTATTATTAACACTCACTAATACAGTATTACTTAGATGTATTATTAACACTCACTAATAAAGTATTACTTAGATGTATTATTAACACTCACTAATAAAGTATTACTTAGATGTATTATTAACACTCACAATGGACACATTTCAGCCATCAAGCATTTATTTGTCAAGCAAATTTCCCTTTGGGACAAAATGTAATTCATTAATTACGTAATTACATGAATTACATCCATGTGTTAATGCTGTATTTTGTAATTATAATGACCTCACAGATCCACGGTTCTCATAATTGACAGAAAGCCTCATTCTCCACTATGTACCACAGTCAATATATTCCCTCATGTTGCATGAACTTAAACTTGATGCATTATTGACACTTTGAAGTCAACACAAACATGTCTAGAGGGCAGGGAGTTCTAATGCAAAGACCCATTTTCTATGAAATCATGTGACTTAGGCTGCTACACACTCAAAGAGATGGCAGCATAACAGGAAGGATAGACCTGAAGGGGAAGTAACATTGTTGCACAGGATGCTATAAGCATACTTGTATTATGAGTAAAAAAAATCAAGTTGTGTCTAGAGGGCAGGGAGTTATAACGCAGACATCTTTTCAATCAATTTTATTTTATATAGCCCTTCGTACATCAGCTAATATCTCGAAGTGCTGTACAGACACCCAGCCTAAAACCCCAAACAGCTAGTAATGCAGGTGTAGAAGCACGGTGGCTAGGAAAAACTCCCTAGAAAGGCCAAAACCTAGGAAGAAACCTAGAGAGGAACCAGGCTATGAGGGGTGGCCAGTCCTCTTCTGGCTGTGCCGGGTGGAGATTATAACAGAACTATGCCAAGATGTTCAAAAATGTTCATAAGTGACAAGCATGGTCAAATAATAATCATGAATAATTTTCAGTTGGCTTTTCATAGCCGATCATCAAGAGTTGAAAAACAACAGGTCTGGGACAGGTGGCGGTTCCATAACCGCAGGCAGAACAGCTGAAACTGGAATAGCAGCAAGGCCAGGCGGACTGGGGACAGCAAGGAGTCACCACGGGCGGCAGTCCCGACGCATGGTCCTAGGGCCCAGGTCCTCCGAGAGAAAGAAAGAGAGAAGGAGAAAATTAGAGAGAGCCAAGATTTTCAAAATGTTCATAAATGACAAGCATGGTCAAATAATAATCAGGAATAAATCTCAGTTGGCTTTTCATAGCCGATCATTAAGAGTTGAAAACAGCAGGTCTGGGACAGGTAGGGGTTCCATAACCGCAGGCAGAACAGTTGAAACTGGAATAGCAGCAAGGCCAGGCGGACTGGGGACAGCAAGGAGTCACCACGGCCGGTAGTCCCGACGTATGGTCCTAGGGCTCAGGTCCTCCGAGAGAAAGAAAGAGAGAAGGAGAAAATTAGAGAGAGCCAAGATTTTCAAAATGTTCATAAATGACAAGCATGGTCAAATAATAATCAGGAATAAATCTCAGTTGGCTTTTCATAGCCGATCATTAAGAGTTGAAAACAGCAGGTCTGGGACAGGTAGGGGTTCCGTAACCGCAGGCAGAACAGTTGAAACTGGAATAGCAGCAAGGCCAGGCGGACTGGGGACAGCAAGGTGTCATCATGCCCGGTAGTCCTGACGTATGGTCCTAGGGCTCAGGTTCTCAGAGAGAAAGAGAGAACGAGAGAATTAGAGAGAGCATACTTAAATTCACACAGGACACTGGATAAAACAGGAGAAGTACTCCAGGTAACCAACTGACCCTAGCCCCCCGACACATAAACTACTGCAGCATAAATACTGGAGGCTGAGACAGGAGCGGTCAGGAGACACTGTGGCCCCATCCGAAGAAACCCCCGGACAGGGCCAAACAGGAAGGATATAACCCCACCCACTTTGCCAAAGCACAGCCCCCGCACCACTAGAGGGAAATCCTCAACCACCAACTTTTCAATGAAATCATGTGACTTTTCCACTACGATGGCTGGTTTCTACAGGAGGAGGAGGATATGGTGTATAAACGGTCATTTTATCTTTAAGAGTCTGTTCTTTGAGCCCTAGTCTTTCTCCACCTCCTAACGGTAGCAATTGTGGGGGTCTAATGGTGACAGGGGCAGGAAGTTGTTCCCATGCTCATGTAACCGATGTGAAATGGCTAGCTAGTTAGCGGTGGTGCGCACTAATAGTGTTTCAATCGGTGACGTCGCTCGCTCTGAGACCTGAAGTAGTTATTCCCCTTGTTCTGCAGGGGCCGCAGCTTTTGTGGCGTGATGGGTAATGATGCTTTGAGAACCTTAAATGCTTCTATATATAATTGTGTGACTGATTTCCAATAGATTGTCTCCATGATTGTGTCTAATAATGTCTACAAGAATAACTCACCTCTCTAAATATTAAAAGTTGTGTGTTCTTTAATCTTGCTGGGAATACAGCAAGCACATACCCACCCATAATCTACACAGAACAAATGTAAGGGGACTGTCATAGTCACTAGGCACTAGAAAACAGCTAGTCTACAACATGGGGACTTTTTGAAGAAGTGATAGCATGGTTTGGATCGATTCCATTTAAATTCCAGTCAAATTAGAAAGTAATCCAAATTCCAATTCCATTCCATTTTCCTTACTGAAAACCATAGATTTTTTAAATTTGAATTGGAATTTACGTGTAGTTCCTGATTTTAAATGGAATTGAAATGGAATTGACCGTAACCTTGACTGATTTAGAATAAAGTGCCCTGAAAATTCTTCCCAGTTTTTTTAGCCATTGTTTTAACTGTCAATCTCAGAAAAAAAGTGAAATACTATATCCTTAACTGCTTCCTTTCCGTGTTATCCTCTAACTAGTACAGGGTATATAAAGGCACTCTCATACAGCACGAGTAATAAAATAGCTAATATTGACAAATAAACTTGAATAAAGCTGAGCACCTGTTAGATATACACTTCATAGCCTAAACATGAGCAGCAAAGACGCTCTCCCCCGTAAATAACCTGAAATGAGCCTATACATCACTGGACTATCTACACTGATCTCTTGGAGAAAGACATCTTCAGTTAAAACCTGTTGAGGACAGAGAGTGCTGTTTTCACTTTGGGGGAAAATCGTGCCCAATTTAAACGGCCTCATACTCAATTATTGCTCGTACAATATGCATATTATTATTACTATTGGATAGAAAACACTCTCTAGTTTCTAAAACCGTTTGAATTATATCTGTGAGTAAAACAGAACTCCTTTTGCAGCAAACTTCCTGATAGGAAGTGGAAAATCTGAAATCGATGCTCTGTTCTAGGGCCTGCCTATAAATGTCCTTGATATTTATTAGAATACATGCACTTCATACGTCTTCCACTTTTCATACGACACAGATGTCGACAGGCAGTTAGAGAAGAAATGGAGTGTATAACCTGATCTGGGGTCGAATAAAAGCTCTCGGCATGACGTGTCACCAGTTTTCTGTTTTCAGGAGAGCGCTTGAAGGGACCTGGTTTTGCCTTCTGATAAGCTTTCGTTATAGATGACTAATATCTCCGGCTTTGATTTTATTTGATACATGTGACAATATCATCGTAAAGTATGTTTTTTCAATATAGTTTTATTAGATTATTGAAATTTTTTCGGGACGTTAGGCGTGTTGTTTTATGTGCTTTTGTTCAGGAAGGAGAGCTTAGCGCCACTTTGCTAGCTTTCCGTGCTAATTGACTGGAGAAGAGGACATTCTAAATCCAAACAACGATTGTTCCCGACAAAGGACCCTTGTACAACATTCTGATGAAAGATCATCAGAAGTAGGACCCATTTTATGATGCTATTTCATATATCTGTCGAACATGTGAAATAGTCGTTTGCGCCCAGATTTTTGGGTACTCTCTCGCTATACCTAAGATGGATGTCGTAATGAAGTTATTTTTAGAATTCTAACACAGCGATTGCATTAAGAACTAGTGAATCTATCATTTCCTATACAACATGTATTTTTTAGTAACGTTTATGTATAGTTATTTGGTCAGAATAGTTGAGTGCCATAAAAATATCCGCACATTCTGGGAAAAAGTTGCTACGTTAGCACAATGTATAACCACTGATTTCAGCTATAAATATGCACATTTTCGAACAAAACATAAGTGTATGTATAACCTGATGTTATAGGACTGTCATCTGATGAAGCTTATCAAGGTTAGTCAAAAATTATATATATTTTGCTGGTTTATTCGCTATCCCTAACGTGCCTATTGCTATCGCTAACGTGCCTTGATGAATGAATGCGGTAGTGTGGTAGGCTATTGTAGTAAGCTAATATAATGCTATATTGTGTTTTCGCTGTAAAACACTTAAAAAATCGGAAATATTGGCTGGATTCACAAGATGTTTGTCTTTAATTTGCTATACACCATCGATTTTTCAGAAATGTTTTATGATGAGTATTTAGGTATTTGACGTTGGTGTCTGTAATTACTCTGGCTGCTTCGGTCCTATTTGTGACGGTAGCTGTGATGGTAGCTGCAATGTAAACCTGATTTATACCTCAAATATGCACATTTTTCAAACAAAACATAGATTTATTGTATAACATGTCATAAGACTGTCATCTGATGAAGTTGTTTATTGGTTAGTTTGGTTGGTTCTTGGTTAGTTAGGTTGGCTTTGTGCATGCTACCTGTGCTGTGAAAAATGTCTGTCCTTTTTTGTATTTGGTGGTGAGCTAACATAAATATATGTGTTGTTTTCGCTGTAAAACATTTTAAAAATCGGACATGTTGGCTGGATTCACAAGATGTTTATCTTTCATATGCTGCATTGGACTTGTTAATGTGTGAAAGTTAAATATTTCTAAAAAATATATTTTGAATTTCGCACCCTGCACTTGAAGTGGCTGTTGTCATATTGTGCCCGGCTTCGGGCTTGCAGCCCAAAGAAGTTAAAACATATTTTATTTATAATGCCATTGCATGAATGTTACCCTGAAATCACGTATGTAGCTAATTACCAGCTTTAATAAACTGTCATGATGATTATTTGTGTTATTTTAAGAAAATGTCCTCATTGAATATAAATGAAAACATTGAATGTAATCTATTGTAGCTGGCATTTGTCTAAATTCTCATTACATAATGTTTACTATTGACATAAATGGAAACAATCACAGACACAGCAGAGCCAGGTTAAATGTCATAAAGCTTTATGTAAGCTATAGAATATACATCTATAGAAGTCAATGGGTCCACAGTTACAGACTATAACATTAGAATGGCAACAGAGTACACTGTATGTAGATGCATTCAATGCAATGCAATACAATTGTAATTACAATTACATTCAATGTGACTAAGCTTGGTACTCTCAAACAGCATTGTTTCAGATGTTCATTATACACTGCAAGAACCTGCTTATTGCTTCCACCGCTGTTTCCACCACATCACCAACTCCATTAAAAAAATCTATAAAGCCATTAGCTCCTTCAGCTTTCTCTCTTGCCTCCCTTTCATGTCTTTCCCTCACCTCCTTTATTTCTTTATCTTTAGCCTCTTTTTCCAGTTTCAGTTTCTCCAGTTCCACCTCCCTGAGTCTCTGCTCTTCCTTCTCTCTCTGGATTCTCTTCTTCTCCTCTTTAATCGCTTTCTCCTGAGCCTCTTGTTCCATTTTCTTCAGTTGCTCCTCATGTCTGCGTTTCTGCTCTTTGTTCTCTCTCAGGATCCTCTCATTCTCCTCTTTAAGCTCTTTCTCCCGAGCCTCTTGTTTCATTTTTTCTTTCTTCAGTTTCTCCTCCTCTCTGCGTATCTTCTCTTCTTCCTCTCTCATGATCCTGTTCTTCTCCTCTTCAATCGCTCTCTCAGCCTTCTGGAACGTCTCAGTGGTGTAATGGCGTCCTCCATTCATCTCCACCATCTTGTTTATTTTCTCAAGCAGCTCAGTGACCTGGGAGGGATTCTTATCTTTGTTTTTAAAGACATGATATCCCCCATTGCATTGAGAAACTAAACTGTTCAGATCTGGATTTTCACCCAGGAAGTATTCAATTGTTACAGCATCATCATCAAGAAGGTCTCCATGTGTGAAGAGAACCATGGTGTATTTGGATGCTTCATCACCAAATAGTTTCTGGATCATCTCCACAGTTTTCTGCTCCTCTTCAGTGAATCTTCCCAGCTTGAGCACAACCAGGAACACATGGGGACCAGGAGAAGAGATAGAGATGCATTTAGCGATCTTTCTCAGTCCCTCCTCATTGGACAATGTAGTATCAAACAACCCTGGGGTGTCAATAACAGCTACACTTTGCTCACCCACCTTCCTTTTTGTCTTTTTACAGTCTTTTGTCAGAGAAATGGAGGAAAACTTTGATTCGAAAGCTTTTGTCCCCACAATGGTGTTTCCTGCTGCACTTTTCCCAGCTCCAGTCTTCCCCACCAGAACAATCCGGACCTCCTCCTTTTGTGTCTGCGGTTGGAGTCCTGTTGGATTAAATGAACACCAATGTTTCATTTTAAACTTCATGTACCACATGTTAGCACATTTTCAGGAACGGCTACATTTCTAAGATTCACACTTCCTGACACAAAGCAGTACTTCATGGTCTGCACAAAATAATCTGTGAGCATCGCCTGTACAGATGTAGGATCTTCATTTGAGCCAGTTTGTTACAGCAGGAAAATAGTCCTGAGGCAACAGGAAATGTAAATTATGGTGTGGATTTTAATTAATGGATATTTTTGTAGGGATTGATATTTTTCATCAGGGTAAATCAAGTCTGAACTTTCAACGTGGAAATTACTAACTTTAGAAGCCTTTTTTAAACTCAAATACGCAACACGTTTCAATTTCCTGCTAAGAAGTGTCAGAGCTGCTAGGAGTACTGGGTGGAGGAGTCAAGCGCAGAGAGCAGGGTTTCAAGAAAGTGGATTTATTTTCCAGTTGACAGGGAAAAATGATCATGCCCTAAACACACGGGCGCATGAAAAGTCGAGTCCAAAAACTCCGGACTAAACTGTTCAGAAAAAAAATTAAAATCCACATAACAATCCAACACCAAATACCAGAGAAACAAGCCCGCACAAAAGCCATCGGGCTACCTGCCCTTAAATAGCCTACCCACCAAACGAAACTCAAAACAGGCGCACCCAATCAGCCCAAACTAACAGAAACAAAAAGAAAAGAATCGATGGAAGCTAGTAGGCCGGTGACGACGACCGCCGAGCGCCGCCCGAACAGGAAGAGGCACCATCTTCGGCGGGATTCGTAACAAGCAGGAAAAACTTCAGCAACAAAAGAGTGATCAAACTAAGATCCTTTTGACTACTATCAAATACCAACAAAACTCTTAATGTTACTTTTATAATTTAAAGGCCACAGTACAAAAATAAATGTCTAATCCAAGTTTTCCTTTTTAGAATCATTACATCAAGTGAGAAAGAGAACAAAAGAGAGAGAGAGAGCGAGAGAGAGAAGTGCTCTTGAACAGTGATGTACAATCAGTGCATAGTCTACTAGCATTAATGCAAAATTATGTAATATGAATGTAAAAAAAAAATACAAAATATAACTAGAATCTCTAGTCCCAAATAAAGTATTAATAAAACATCTGTTTCAACTAAAAAAATTATAATAAAATGAGTTACTGCACTAACTTGTATATTACAATGTAACTAATACTGATAACTATTTGTGTCAACTTGACAAAAAAATAAAAGCAGTGGGGTGAGATAAAAATAATGCTCCCCATCATTATATTTCTAGAGCACATGAAGTTTAAAGGAAAAATTACATAGAAAAAAACAGCATCAATACTATTCCAAGTAATTCACTTGAGTTCCTATCGCTGTACACTAAAGGCTACTCACCAGAATTAGAATCTTTGCTGTTCATGTTTGGAGTGAAGATATATCAGTCTCAAGCACTGTGAGAGTAGTAGTAGCAGTGTCTATACTCCTGTAAGGATACTAAAGAGATACAGTGTGAGAGTGGGTCAGCCTACTTGTTTTATACAGAATCTCTCATGTGCCCACCCCCTGACACACCAATAGGCTTTCTCTTTGCTGTCAAACAATTACTGAAATCCTTTCTCACGAGTTATGACTGAAATACAATACACCATGTTGTGCCTGGTGTAAACATTGGATAACCTCTCACATATAACGATTCAGTCAAGCCAAATCAATACAACTTTGAATGTGAGTGAATGAATGATTTTCTTCTACCGTCCTGTGTGCTGTGCTGCAGGTCAGTGTGTGTGTGTGTGTTTGACACAAGATAACTCATGTTTGTCCCATGATGTCCATTTTGAGTAAATTTTTTACACCATTGATACGAATTGCTGGACTCTTGACTTCATAGGGCTGCTTGTTCCTTTCTTGTTGAGGCTGACTGACTGTGTCTGAAATGGCACCTTATTCCCTATATAGTGCATTACTTTTGACAAGAGCCCTATAATAATAGTTCTAATGACAATACTGATAATAACACCTTTATTTTTAAATACATTTTCCTACACTTCAAAATGCAAAGCACAAAGCAAAGAATAACAAAATGAAAGATCAGTAGGTCTAAATATATGCCACTAGTAGTGTACTGAAACTACAGCAGCATAGTCTGAATTGGCTGCTTCCTCTAAGTCACGTGGTTGAATAGAACATGTGTCTTTGCATTACAACTTCCTGCCCCCTGACACAACGTTTGTGTTGACTCATACTAGACCTAACTCTAAGCCACTAGTAGTATAATGAAACTACAGCAGCATGGTCTGAAGTCACGTGGTTTTATAGAAAATGCATCAGGACTCAGGATAAGACCCAGACGCAGACAGTTCGAATCACATATCTTTATTTACAAAACAGGGGACAGGCAAACGAAAGATCAAGGGCTTGCAGAGGTCAGTAATCCTGGGCAGATTTAGTAAGGTACAGAACGGCAGGCAGGCTCAGGACAGGCAGAAATCACTAAGAAATAATAACAGAACCCCCCCCCCCCCCAAAAAGTGCCATTATTTTAGGCTACAATGACAGTAGAATATACAGTACCAGTCAAATGTTGGACACACCTACTAATTCAAGGGTCTTTCTTTATGATTACTGTTTTCTACATTGTAGAATAGTAGTGAACACTGTCACACCCTGATCTTTCACCTGTCTTTGTGTATTTCTCCACCCCCCTCCAGGTGTTGCCCATCTTCCCCATTATCCCCAGCGTATTCATCCCGGTGTTCTATGTTTGGCTGTTTGCCAGTTCGTTTTGATTGTCAATCCTACCAGCATTTCTTCCCTACCCTAAGACCTGTCTTTTGCCTACACCTGTTTGAATAATACACTTTTGTTACTTCGACACTGTCTGCATCTGGGTCTTACCTTTAACGTGATAGCTATGAAATAACACATATGGAACCACGTCGTAACCAAAAAAGTGTTAATGAATTAAAAATATATTTTTGATTCTTCAAAGTAGCAACCCTTTGCCTTGATGACAGCTTTGCACACTCTTGTCATTCTCTCAACCAGCTTCACCTGGCATGCTTTTCCAACAGTCTTAAATTAGTTCCCATATATGCTGAGCACTTCTTAGCTGCTTTTCCTTCACTCTGCGGTCCAACTCATCCCAAACTATCTCATTTGGGTTGAGTTTGGGTGATTGTGGAGGCCAAGTCATCTGATGCAACACTCCATCACTCTCCTTATTGGTCAAATAGCCCTTACTCAGCCTGGAGGTTTGTTTTGGGTCATTGTCCTGTTGAAAAACAAATGATAGATCCACTTAGCGCAAACCAGATGGGATGGCGTATCGCTGCAGAATTCTGTGGTAGCTATACTGGTTAAGTGTGACTTAAATTCTAAATAAATCACAGACAGTGTCACCAGCAAAGCACCCCCTCACCATCACACCTCCTCCTCCATGCTTCACAGTGGGAACCACACTTGCAGAGATCATCCGTTAAATTACTCTGCGTCTCACAAAGATAATCCTCAAATTTGGACACATCGGACCAAAGGACAGATATCCACTTGTCTAATGTCCATTGTTCGTGTTTCTTGGCCCAAGCAAGTCTCTTCTTATTATTGGTGTCCTTTTAATGGTTTCTCTGCAGCAATTCAACCATGAAGGCCTGACTCACGCAGTCTCCTCTGAACAGTTGATGTTGAGATGTGTCTGTTACTTGAACTCTGTGAAGCATTTATTTGGGCTGCATTTTCTGAGGCTGGTATCTCTAATGAACTTATCCTCTGCAGCAGAGGTAACTCTGGGTCTTCCTTTCCTGTGGCGGTCCCCATGAGAGCCAGTTTCATCATAGCGCTTGATCATTTTTGCGAATTCACTTGAAGAAACGAAAAAGTTATTGAAATTGTCTTTCTTGACTGACCTTCATGTCTTAAAGTAATGATGGACTGTCGTTTCTCTGCTTATTTGAGATGTTCTTGCCATAATATGGACTTGGTCTTTTATCAAATAGGGATATCTTCTGTATACCACCCGTACCTTGTCACAACACCACTGACTGGCTCAAACGTATTAAGAAGGATAGAAATTCCACAAATTAACGTTTTAACAAGGCACACCTGTTAATTTGAACAGAGACAATGTATGACAAAACATCCCAGAAGTGAGAAGTGATGCATTGCAACAGATTTAGCTAACATCTAATTTACATTTGCAATCTTCCTGTCAACATGCCTTATGGTAACCACAATCCATCTCTCATATCTCATGACTTGTCTCTACAGTAAGATAACCATATAGATGTCTTTCTCCAAGTGTTCAGTGTAAATAATCCAGTGAGGTTCTATCCAGCAAAATACGGTCTATTGTCCAATGTTCCCTTTGTAAACCTTATATCTACATCTCCCTATACCCTGTACTAGATAGATGATAGCATTGAATGTATGCAGTTAAGGATATAGTTATTTGCTTTTTTATTTCAGAACTGGGTTAAACAATAGGTAGGTATTTTCAGTGACCCTTTATTTTATAGTGCCATGAAATATCTCTGAAGTTAATAGTAATGGTTTGTGTTTATATATTTCATCTCCATTCATCATGCTTCAGAGGCAGAAATAGGAGCTGTGTCTGCAACTTTAAATTCATTTTACAGTAGCACATAGCTTATGTCACCTGACAGACAGAAATAAACATTTCACTTTCACCTTTACTCAGGGGGAAATAAATGATGCGCTGTCAAATGTGCGAAACCCAGACCTTTATGTTCATCCTCTAAGTACTGATGACAGACATTTCCAAGGATTCTATCCTGTAAATTGTGAGAGGAATTATGAGTTAATGTGTAGTGTTCTCTGTCTTGGCTGAAGAGCTTGGCTACCCTGACGTGTTCCAGTTAAAATGTATTTTGGCCCCTTTCCAGGCTGATAGGAAAGGCAAGGCCCACTTTCACTCTCTTAATCGCTATCAGATTTTCAATATTCCACCTAGGTTTTTTTCAGCTGTTTTCTAGTGGCCTCTAGTGGCTATGATAGTTAAATTTGTTCCGTGTAGATTGTGTGTATGAAGGGATCACTGCTGCTACCTCCCCATAAAACTTATTGTCAATAGGGGGGCGCTGTTTTCACTTTGGAAAAATTCGTGCCCAATTTAAATGGCCTCGTACTCTATTCTAGACAATATGCATATTATTATTACTATTGGATAGAAAACACTCTCAAGTTTCTAAAACTGTTTGAATTATATCTGTGAGTAAAACAGAACTCATTTGGCAGCAAACTTCCAGACAGGAAGTGAAAATTCTGAAAATGGGGCTCTGTGTCAGGGCATGCCTATTCAACTGGCTTATATTTATCGATATACATGCACTTCATACGCCTTCCACTAGATGTCAACAGGCAGTGGAAGGTGGAATGGGGTGTCTGGCTTGATCTGAGGTCGAACAAGAGCTTTTGGAGTGGCAGGTCAGCCATTTTGTCAGTTTTCCAAGGCGCAAGAAGGACCTCGACATTGCCTTCTGAAAAGCGTTCGGTTTACACGGCGAATATCTCCGGCTCTGATTTTATTTGATACATATTAGAAAAACATCATAAAGTAGGTTTTTTCAAACGAGATTCATCAGTTTATTCAACGTTTATTGGGACTTTTGGAGTTTTCCGTTCTTTGCGCCAAGAGAGGGTGGGAATGTTAGTAACATTGGCTAGCATTGTGGCGCTAATTCGACAGAAGAAATGGACATTCTAAAACCAAACAACAATTTATTCTGGACCAAGGACTCCTTGACAGCATTCTGATGGAAGCTCAACAAAAGTAAGAAAACATTTATGATGTTATTTCGTATTTCTGTGTAAAATGTAGAGTCATATTTTCCGCACTTTTTGTGGGCTCTGTCTCGCTATAACGTAAGCTGTTTGTTATGGTAAAGTTAATTTTAAAAATCTAAAACGGCAATTGCATTAAGAACTAGTGTATCTTTCATTTGCTGTCCAACATGTATTTTTTTGTAAAGTTTATGATGAGTTCTTTGATTAGATTAGGTGACTGTCCAAAATATCTCCGGAGATTCTGGTGAATCGATGCTACATATTCACAATGTATAACCACGGTTTGCAGCTCAAAACATGCACATTTTCGAACAAAACATAAGTGTATTGTATAACCTGATGTTATAGAACTGTCATCTGATGAAGTTGGTCAAGGTTAGTGATTCATTTTATATCTTTTGCTGTTTTTTTGCGATCGCTACCTTTTGCTGCTGATAAATGCGGTTGTGTGTTTGGCTATTGTGGTAAGCTAAAATATTGCTATATTGTGTTTTCGCTGTAAAACACTTAAAAAATCTGAAATATTGGCTGGATTCACAAGATGTTTATCTTTCATTTGCTGTACACCGTGTATTTTTCATAAATGTTTTATGATGAGTATTTAGGTATTTCACGCTGCTCTCTGTAATTATTCTGGCTGCTTCAGTGCTATTTGTGATTGTAGCTGCAATGTAAAACTATGATTTTATACCTCAAAAATGCACATTTTTCGAACTAAACCTAAATGTATTGTGTAACATGTTATAAGACTGTCATCTGATGAAGTTGTTTCTTGGTTAGTGACTAATTATATCTATATTTTGACGGTTTTTTGAAAGCTACCTATGCGGTGGATAAATAGCGTTGTGTGTTTGGCAATTGTGGTGAGCTAACATAAATATATATTGTGTTTTCGCTGTAAAATATTTTAAAAATCATCGGACATGTTGGCTGGATTCACAAGATGTTTATCTTTCATTTGCTGTATAGGACTTGTTAATGTGTGGAAGTTAAATATTTCTAAAAAATATTTTTTTAATTTCGCGCTCTGCGAAGGCAGCGGAATGTTGTGGGTGTTCCGCTAGCGGAACCCCGGGGCGAGAAAGGTTAATAAACTGCCATGATGATTGTGTTATTTAAAGAACATGTCCTCATTGAATAATAATAAAACCTTTGAATGTAATATATTTTATTTGGCATTTGTCTTAAATTATCATTACATAGTGCTTACTGTAGACATAAATAGAAACAATCACAGACACAGCAATACCAGGTTAAACTGCATAGAGCTTTAAGTAAGTTATAGAATGTAGAGGCAGTATATCTACAGAAGTCAATGGATCCACAGTTACAGACCATAACATAAGAATGATGACGTCATAAGCTAAATCATACAATTTAATTCAACGTAATTCGATGTAATTCAATTCATTTCAATACAACTAAACTGCAGCAACTTACTCGTCCCAGAACAGAACTGGGGTGACACTGCAACTGTTCGTCCAATTACACCTCCTGCTGCATGATATACGCAGTGGTGGAAGAAGTACCCAATTGTCATACTTGAGTAAAAGTTAAGATACCTTAATAGAAAATGACCCAAGTAAAAGTAAAAGTCACCAAGTAAAATACTACTTCACTAAAAGTCTACAAGTATTTGGTTTAAAATATACTTAAGTATCAAAAAGTAAATGTAAATCCTAAAATATAGATAAGTATCAAAATTAAAAGTATAAATCATTTCACATTCTGTATATTAAGGAAACCAGGCATAATTTTCTTGTTTTTTTATCTACAGATAGCCAAGGGCACACTTCAGACATAATTTACAGACGAAGCATGTGTGTTTAGTGAGTCTGCCAGATCAGAGGCAGTAGGGATGACCAGGGATTTTCTGTTGATAAGTGCGAGAATTAGACAATTTTCCTATCCTTCTAAGCATTCAAAATATAACAAGTACTTTTGGGTGTCATAAAAATGTATGGAGTAAAAACGACAATATTTTCATAAGGAATGTTGTGAAGTAAAAGTAAAAGTTGTTACAAATATGAATAGTAAAGTAATGTACAGATACCCCAAAATGTAAAGAAGTACTTTAAAGTATTTTTACTTAAGTACTTTACACCACTGGATATACGCCCCTTCCCTTCATTTAGTTACAGTATTTAAAAAAATAATGAGCCACAATTAAAAGAAAATGTATCATCTGTATGTGTGTAGTGATAGATATAATGAACACAGAACATTAATCTCATGAATTTATAAAGCTAAAAACTAAATTGAACCGAAAAATTAGTCACAGTAATATTCCTTAAGAATAAACCTGCTGTTTCAAAGCTAGTTAAAATGCTGAGTATGTACACAACAATTCTGCATTACCTCACATCCATTGAATAAATATCATAAACACAATTAATTGCATTTGGATCGTGACAGGAATGGGAACCATATGTATGTAACTCTAAGGACACCATTCATAGGACATTCATGTAGATGCAGTATTAACCTGGAACAGGCAAGGCAGAAAGACAAAGTCAAAACACTGATATACTGTATATAGAGGTTTTAAATATCACGTAATTAAGTCAAACAACTTGTAGAATTGGCAGCACTGTTAGCCATGAACTCATTGTGAACATCATCTATTTACTACCACTCACACTGCAGATCCCACTGCTGCACCAGCTGTCATACCAACTAGGCCTCTAGCTATTCCCAAAGCCACTCCTAATCCGGCACCTGCAACACCTAGCCTTATAATGTAGTTTATTCTTTCAGCTTGCCCTCTAGCTTTTCTTTCCTGTTTTCTCCAAAGCTTTTCTCGTTCCGTTGGATGCTCTTCAAACTTTGCCCGCAGTTTTGCCTCCAGTTACTTCATCAGCCTGTACTTCTCCTGTTCGGACACTTTCAGGAACCTCTCCGCCTCTTGGAACATTGTTTTGAATAAATTAGCAAAAAATTATATGCTTTGTCATTATGGGTTAGTGTGTGTAGATTGATGAGAAAAAAACATTTGAATACATTTTAGAATAAGGCTGTAATGTAACAAAATGTGGAAAAAGTCAATGGGTCTGAATACTTTCTGAAGACACTGTATAAAACACAACACAATGTACGAGATATAACTTGGCCTCAAACAGAAGACATGCAAGCACTCAATCAAAGTGAAGAATATGAATTTGACCACCATATACCTCTTGAAGGCTACATAAATTAGACTATACAGGTTACTTACCAAATTTGCTGCTCATGTTATAGGTTTTGGAGTGTAGATGAGTACGTCTATCAGGTGTATTAGACAGTAGGTCACTACCTTCCTCAGTGTTGCTTATATACTGGATGGCTATGATATCTGTCACAAACACCGCCCCAGAGTCACCCTTATGTATTCTCTTGGCAGTAATTCACGTTGTAAAATCAGTGTCCTTGCTAACACAAAGCAGAATAAGAAAATAACTGCAGCTGAGTCAATGGCGGCTCGAATGAATGAATGTTTTGAGTAAGTTGTTTTTCTCAGTCAGCTAATGCACCTTTAAGTTCATAGAACCGTGGTTATGTGAGTATGAAATTACTTTGGGTTTCTTCTGCTCTGCTTAGGCAGACTAAGGATAAGGGCATGGCAGCAACCTGAGAACTATAGCTGTGTTCATATGTTTACAGATGCACAATCAAGGGCATCCTGTCGGGCTGTATCACCACCTGGTAGGGCAACTGCTCCGCCCACAACCGTAAGGCTCTCCAGAGAGTAGTGAGGTCTGCACAACGCATCACCGGGGGCAAACTACCTGCCCTCCAGGACACCTACACCACCCGATGTCACAGGAAGGCCAAAAAGGTCATCAAGGACAAAAACCAACCGAGCCACTGCCTGTTCACCCCGCTATCATCCAGAAGGCGAGGTCAGTACAGGTGTATCAAAGCTGGGGCCGAGAGACTGAAAAACAGATTCTATATCAAGGCCATCATTACTGCATGGTCAGAACTAGAAGCACAAGCATTTCGCTAAACTCGCATTAACATCTGCTAACCATGTGTATGTGACCAATAAAATGTGATTTGATTTGATTTGTCTCTCCCATCACCCCTCCTGTCTGTCCTATCACCCCTCCTGTCTCTCCTTTCACCCCTCCTGTCTCTCCTATCACCCCTTCTTTCTCTCCTATCGCCCTCCTGTCTATCCTATCACCCCTCCTTTCTCTCCTATCATCCCTCCTGTCTCTCCTATCACCCTTCCAGTCTCTCCTGTCATCCCTCCTGTCTCTCCTATCACCCCTCCTGTCTCTCCTGGCATCCCTCCTGTCTCTCCTATCACCCCTCCTGTCTCTCCAATCACCCCTCCTGTCTCTCCAATCACCCCTCCTGTCTGTCCTATCACCCCTCCTGTCTCTCCTATCATCCCTCCTGTCTCTCCAATCAACCCTCCTGTCTCTCCAATCACCCCTCCTGTCTGTCCTATCATCCCTCCTGTCTGTCCTATCACCCCTCCTGTCTCTCCTATTATCCCTCCTGTCTCTCCAATCACCCCTCCTGTCTCTCCAATCACCCCTCCTGTCTCTCCTATTATCCCTCCTGTCTCTCCAATCACCCCTCCTGTCTCTCCAATCACCCCTCCTGTCTGTGCTCTCATCCCTCCTGTCTGTCCCATCACCCCTCCTGTCTGTCCCATCACCCCTCCTGTCTGTCCTATCACCCCTCCGGTCTGTCCTATCACCCCTCCTGTCTGTCCTATCACCCCTCCTGTCTGTCCCATCACCCCTCCTGTCTGTCCCATCACCCCTCCTGTCTGTCCTATCACCCCTCCGGTCTGTCCTATCACCCCTCCTGTCTGTCCAATCACCCCTCCTGTCTGTCCTATCACCCCTCCTGTCTGTCCCATCACCCCTCCTGTCTCTCCTATCACCCTCCTGTCTCTCCTGTCATCCCTCCTGTCTCTCCTATCACCCTCCTGTCTCTCTTATCACCCCTCCTGTCTCTCCTATCACCCTCCTGTCTCTCCCATCACCCCTCCTGTCTCTCCTATCACCCTCCTGTCTCTCTTATCACCCCTCCTGTCTCTCCTGTCATCCCTCCTGTCTCTCCTATCAACCCGTCTGTCTCTCCTATCACCCCTCCTGTCTCTCCTATCACCCCTCCTGTCTCTCCTATAATCCCTCCTGTCTCTCCTATCACCCCTCCTGTCCTATCATCCCTCCTGTCTGTCCCATCACCCCTCTTGTCTCTCCTATCACCCCTCCTGTCTCTCCTATCACCCCTCCTTTCTCTCCTATCACCCCTCCTATCTCTCCCATCATCCCTCCTGTCTGTCCCATCACCCCTCTTGTTTCTCCCATCATCCCTCCTGTCTGTCCCATCACCCCTCTTGTCTCTCCTATCATCCCTCCTGTCTGTCCCATCACCCCTCTTGTCTCTCCTATCACCCGTCCTGTCTCTCCTATCACCCCTCCTGTCTCTCCCATCATCCCTCCTGTCTGTCCCATCACCCCTCTTGTCTCTCCCATCATCCCTCCTGTCTGTCCCATCACCCCTCTTGTCTCTCCTATCACCCCTCCGGTCTGTCCCATCACCCCTCCTGTCTGTCCCATCACCCCTCTTGTCTCTCCTATCACCCCTCCGGTCTGTCCCATCACCCCTCCGGTCTGTCCCATCACCCCTCCTGTCTGTCCTATCACCCCTCATGTCTCTCCAATCACCCCTCATGTCTCTCCAATCACCCTTCCTGTCTGTCCTATCACCCCTCCTGTCTGTCCTATCACCCCTCCTGTCTGTCCTATCACCCCTCCGGTCTGTCCCATCACCCCTCCTGTCTGTCCTATCACCCCTCCTGTCTGTCCTATCACACCTCCTGAAATGTGAAACAGTTTGTAAAATTGTTATGGTTCGTCCTCAACTTGGAATGCTTGGAATGATTTCTCTAACTATAAGTCACATGATTTCTTGATAATGTTTTGTACAGTGAGGGTGTTTAATGCAAGACAAGGTGTCCTTGTCCTTGGATGAATGTCAATAAGATGTATAACCATCATTGTTAAAAGACCCACACAAAAGTTCCATCTAACTGATGTGACCAGTGCTTAATTTGAGCCGGAGCCTGACGGAACAGAGGATGAGGAGATTTGACTTTGTTTGTTCCGGCATTTATTTGCCCAGATCCGGTACCTGCGATCAACATTAAATCAAGTTGCCTCCTCGGTGGTGATGCTGAACTGGCGTGATTAGCATTGCCATCAGGAACAGTTTGCCCCACACTCCTCTCCTGGCACTGACAGTTCTCTTGCTCGTTCTGGATTCCATTTACCATTATTTCTCTGTAGTTCTGGACATGAAAAAGTCAAACTCGATTGCCTTTTCTTAGACCTTTTTTGGGAGCTTTCCCACGATTCAAATTCAGTAGGGAGACGATTAGACTAGGCTACACAAAAGTATGTGGACACCCCTTCAAATTAGTGGATTTAGCTATTTCAGCCATACCAGTTGCATAAAATCGAACAATGCAATCTCCAAAGACAAACATTGGCAGTAGAATGGCCTTCCTGAAGAGCTCAGTGACTTTCAACGTGGCCACCTGTCCAATAAGTCAGTTTGTCAAATGTCTGCCCTGCTAGAGCTGCAATGATAAACTGCAAGTAATGATATTGTGAAGTGGAAACATCTAGGAGTAACAGCAGCTCAGCAGCGAAGTGGTAGGCCACACAAGCTCACAGAACGGGATTACCGAGTGCTGAGGCATGTAGTGCATAAAAATTGTCTGTCCTTGGTTGCAAGACTCACTACCGGGTTCCAAACTGCCTCTGGAAGCAACGTCAGCACAATAACTGTTTGTCGGGAGCTTTATAAAATGGGTTTCCATGGCCAAGCAGCCACACACAAGACTAAGATTACCATGCGCAATGCCAAGCGTCGGCTGGAGTGATGTAAAGCTTGCTGCCATTGGACTTTGGAGCAGTGGGATTCCATTCTCTGGAGTGATGAATCACAGTTCACAATCTGACAGTCCGACAGACAAATCTTGGTTTGGTGGATGCCAGGAAAAAGCTACCTGCCCCAATCTATAATGCCAACTGTAAAGATTGGTGGAGGAGGAATAATGGTCTGGGGCTGTTTTCTGTGGTTCGGACTAAGGCCACTTAGTTCCAGTGAAGGGAAATCTTAATGCTACCACATACAATGACATTCTAGACAATTATGTGCTTCCAACAGGTGGCCGCATTTTGCTTCCAACTTTGTGGCAACAGTTTGGGGAAGGCCCTTTGACAGGTACCTGTCGTGGTCGGTGAGGATGGGCAAGGGCATCTTCCACAGAGACCTCACCTCCAAGCTACAGTGCCTTCAGAAAGTATTCATACCTCTTGACTTATTCCCCCCAAAAATGTGTTACAGCCTAAATTAAAAATGTTTTAAACATTTTTTTTCTCAAACATCTACACACCATCTACACCCCATAATGTTAAAGAGAAAATATTTTGGGAAGTTAATGCACATTTATTGAAAATTAAATACAGAAATATCTATATCGAGCAAACATAACATGTCCAGGTGGCTGGTCTCAGACGATCCCGCTGGTAAAGAATCCGGATGTGGATGTCCTTGGCTGACGTGGTTACTCATGGTCTGCAATTGTGAGGCCGATTGGATGTACTGCCAAATTCTCTAAAATGACATTGGAGGTAGCTTATGGTAGAGAAAATTCAATACTCTGGCAACATCTCTGGTGGACATTCCGTAAGTCAGCATGCCAATTGCACTCTCCTTCAAAACTTGAGACATCTGTGGCATTGTGTCGTGTGACAAAACTGCAATTTTGAGAGTGGCCTTTTATTGTCCCCAGCACAAGGTGCACCTGTGTAATGATTGAACATTTATTCAATCAAGACATTTCATCTTTTACATTTTAATTAATTTGTAAAAAAATGTAATAAACATAATTCCAGTTTGACATTATGGAATATTGTGTGTAGGTGAGTGACAAAAAAATTCTAAATGTAATCAATTTTAAATTCAAGCTTTAACACAACAAAATGTGGAACAATTCAAGAGTTATGTATAATTTCTGAAGATACTGTTGGAAACAAGAGCACACACAGAGGCAGACGGACATTCACTCACACACACACATGGGCGGATTGGCCATCTGGCAATTATGGCATTGTCGAGAAGGACCATCTTTTATTGAAGTGGGCTAGTAGAAATCGACACCAAAAAACATATACATTTGACATTTTTGTCGTTTAGCAGAAACTCTGATCCAGAGGGATTTTTTGGGGAAATTAGGGTTAACTTCTTTGCGCTACGGATCCCTTTTACGTGATCATTTTCCTAAAAAACCGCTGAATTGCAGGGCGCAAAATATTACTAAAAATATTTATAATCATGCAATCACAAGTGAAAAATACCAAAACACAGCTTAGCTTGTTGTTAATCCACCTATCGTGTCAGATTTTGAAAATATGCTTTGCGAAGCAATCCACGTTTTTGTGAGTGTATGCTACAATGCTACAACAGCTAGCCCCAAATTAGCATGGTCACGAAAGTCAGAAAAGCAATAAAATGAATCGCTTACCTTTGATAATCTTTGGATGTTTGCACTCACGAGACTCCCAGTTACACAACAAATGTTATTTTTGTTCGATAAATATTACTTTTATAACAAAAAAAACGCCATTTGGTTTGCACGTTATGTTCAGAAAACCAAAGCCTCGTTCCGTTCGACGAAAATTCCAAAAAGTATCCGTAATGTTCGTAGAAACATGTCAAATGTTTTTTAAAATCAATCCTCAGGTTGTTTTTAACAAACATAATCGATAATATTTCAACCGGACCGTAACCTATTCAATAAAAGAGAAAATGAAAATGGAGAGCTACCCCTCTCACGCGCAGGAACTAATCAGAGGACACCTGACTAGTTTTGAAAAATCTCACAAATCTTTCAAAATAAAAGCCTGAAACTATGTCTAATGCCTGGTCACAGCCTGAGGAAGCCATTGGAAAAGGAATCTGGTTGATACCCCTTTAAATGGAAGAAAGACGGGACAGGAAACACAGATAAAAAAATAAAAAAAATCACTTCCGAGTTAGATTTCCTCAGGTTATCTCCTGCAGAATCAGTTTTGTTATACTCACAGACAATATTTTGACAGTTTTGGAAACTTTGGAGTGTTTCTATCCTAATCTGTAAATTATATGCATATTATACGATCTGGACCTGAGAAATAGTCCTTTTACCTTGGGAACGTTATTTAAAAATAAAAAAAATCTGACCCCTAGCTTCAAAAGCACATCTAAAGCACCTTGCTCAAAAGCACATCTACAGATTTTTGGCTCGGCCGGCGACCCATGGACCTGTTTTTTTTTTTCTTTTGTGTGACTTTTGCACAGTTTCTCTGTGACCAGTGGGCAACGACCCTGGGCCAGTCCGGTTTTCTGGTTGGCTGAAGTGAGGTTTTGCAAATTCACATTCAAAGTCAAACACGCATCATCAAAAGTGTGATGTGATGTGTCGGAACTACCAAAATCGGAAATGTATATCTTGCTAATTGGTTGTAGTTATACATATGCCGCATTCAACCACTTAGCAAGTCGGAAATGTCCAGACTTCCTCGTTCAGACTACAAATTGAACGCGACATGAGCTATGCGCCATGCCGTAGGCTGTAGGCATGTTCATCTAGCAGACGAGATTTGCTCATAAGTCCACACCATTATTTTAGATTATATGATTTTATATTAAGAAAAATGTAATTGAAGTAACTTTGTCTAATGTAACCATACCAAACGTAACATATAATACTAATTTGTTTGTCATGGATTTACATGTACTATGTTATGTCTAGTCTATGAGACCAGGCTGGGAACCCAGACGAGAAGAGGAAGTGGGCCAAGGGATGTTGAAATCAGGGTGAAAGGGTTTAAGTCAACGACAGTGGAAACTCATTTAGTATATCATTGTAAGGGCGAGGGAGCTTTGCTTGGATATAAAAGTCACTTGAAGGACAAGTATTCAGCTGTTGCGTCATTTGGTATTAAACAATTCAACTTCACTCTGAGTTTTTACTCTTTTGTGGTAAACAAGTTTATTGTACATTGAATCAAACTTATCAGTATAATAATATATATAAAATATGATACGCCATATGCTACGACGAGTCAGTGACAATGAGTCAGTGATATTAGATAAGGTCTGAGCTGCTTGGGGCCACTTCCTCTTCTCATCCTACTGTTGCTCCAGATAACATATTGGGGGTCACAGGGAGTACAAAGACACATTTTCAAACCAACACACTCGTATTCAACAAAACCATTTTCTCTACTTCCACTATGACTTTATATGGCAAAACATCCCAGAGACTTAAGTTTTCATTCTATTCCTCCTTAATCACACAAACAGCAATTATCTACAATCTATCAATACATGATATATTATTGTCTTCATGACAGTAGAAGCTGTTATTAGATATGAACTTTGTATTTCTCTCTTTGCATCTGTTCTCTCTCTGCAGTCAGGTTGGTGTAACTGGTCTTAAGCTGACCCTCTTTCTCCCTCAAGTCGTCACCCATCACCACTTTATCTGAAGATCAGAAATAACACAACACACAAAACGTATTTAAACACATGTAGTACCTAAACTTGTTTTGAATCATACACATCCAATCTATGTTACTTTATTGAGTTGAATTAAATATTTTTGCTATGTTAGTTTTAGTTTCAGTTTGAGTCACCTAAAATGATCTTTGCCAAACAACCCATTTAATCAGTAACTAAAGTCCTGCTTAGAAGGGGGGTGGGGGGTCTGAGCAAGTCCGTTTCTGGTCAGTCAGGGGATTTCTTGTAAATCATGCTCTCCACTGCAGTTACGTAATTACACTTTACTGATTTAAATGGTTTGTTTAGACAAGGTCATTTTAATGGACTCAAACTGAAAATAACACTGAACAACAATTGGACTAACTATTAACCAACGTTCTTACCTAACTATTTATTTGGTGGAGATTGATAATGAGATTAGCCCAATTATTTTTTAATTTGTACGTATCATATACGTATTGCAAATTCGTAACATATTGTTCGAATTGGAATTCGTAACATAACATAAAAATTGCATTTCGTAGTATAGCATGCGAAATGGATGATGGATATCCACAAATTAATGCATACCATTTGAAATGTAACATATCATACTAAATGGATTGCCTTGGATTTACACACTGAATAATACGAAATGCTCTGAGACCAGGTTAAGTTGGCAGAATACAGATATGATGACATTGTTTTAGGATGATAAGCACAGTTTTTGAACAGCGGCGCACGACGTGGTTCAATGTGCCAGTCTACTTTTTTTAGTTTTAAAATTGCAGCCGTCTGGGAGATAGAATAGAGATCATCCATACTCTAGGAGCTCACATATGGATCATCCATGCTCTAGGAGCTAGAATAGAGATAATCCATACTCTAGGAGCTAGAATGGAGAACATCCATGCTCTAGGAGCTAGAATAGAGAATAATAGTAGAGAGAATGATTTATTTCAGCTTTTATTTCTTTCATCACATTCTCAGTGGGTCAGAAGTTTACATACACTCAATTAGTATTTGATAGCTTTGCCTTTAAGTTGTTAAACATAACGTTAGGTGAGTTTTGGCCCATTGCTCCTGACAAAGCTGGTGTAACTGAGTCAGGTTTGTAGGCCTCCTTGCTCACACACGCTTTTTCAGTTCTGCCCACAAATTTTCTATAGGATTGAGGTCAGGGCTTTGTGAAGGCCACTCCAATACCTTGACTTTGTTGTCCTTAAGCTATTTTGCCACAACTTTGGAAGTATGCTAGGGGTCATTATCCATTTGGAAGAGACATTTTTGACCAAGCTTTAACTTCCTGACTGATGTCTTAAGATGTTGATTCAATATATCCACATCATTTTCCTACCTCATGATGCCATCTACTTTGTGAAGTGCACCAGTCCCTCCTGCAGCAAAGCACCCCTGCCACCCCCGTGCTTCACAGTTGGGAAGGTGATTTTCGGCTTGCAAGCCTCCCCCTTTTTCCTCCAAACATAACGATGGTCATTATGGCCAAACAGTTCTATTTTTGTTTCATCAGACCAGAGGACATTTTTCCAAGAAGTACAATCTTTGTCCCCATGTGCAGGTGCAAACCATAGTCTGGCTTTTTTTATGGCGGTTTTGGAGCAGTGGCTTCTTTCTTGCTGAGCGGCCTTTCAGGTTATGCCGACATAGGACACGTTTTACTGTGGATATAGATACTTTTGTACCTGTTTCCTCCAGCATCTTCACAAGGTCCTTTGCTGTTGATCTGGGATTGATTTGCACTTTTCGCACCAAAGTACTTTCTTCTCTAGGAGACAGAACTCGTCTCCTTCCTGAGCGGTATGATGGCTGCGTGGTCCCATGGTGTTTATACTTGCGTACTATTATTTGTACAGATGAACGTGGTACCTTCATGCGTTTGGAAATTGCTTCCAAGGATGAACCAGACTTGTGGAGGTCTACAGTTTTCTGTGTGAGGTCTTGGCTGATTTCTTTTCATTTTCCCATGATGTCAAGCAAAGAAGTACTGAGTTTGAAGGTAGGCCTTGAAATACATCCACAGGTACACCTCCAATTGACTCAAATTATGTCAATTAGCCTATCAGAAGCTTCTAAATCCATGACATAATTTTCTGGAATTTTCCAAGCTGTTAAAAGGCACAGTCAATTTAGTGTATGTTATCCTCTACCCCACTGGGATTATGATACAGTGAATTATAAGTGAAATAATCTGTCTGTAAACAATTGTTGGAAAAATGACTTGTGTCATGCACAAAGTAGATGTCCTAACCGACTTGCCAAAACTATAGTTTGTTAACAAGAAATTTGTGGAGTGGTTGAAAAACAAGTTTTAATGACTCCAACCTAATTGTATGTAAACTTCCGACTTCAACTGTATATGTTTCTGTAAACATGTCTTTGCAGCTGTTTGACCCAGTGGGTGAATAAACTTGGTTTGAGCTTTTTCTAGTTATCTGTGAGTTTTTACTCTGTTTGTTATGAACCTAACAATACACACGGGATACTGTTTAACGTGAAAAACCCATCAGTTTTGCAGTTCTTGACACAAATTGGTGCGCCTGGCACCTACTGCCAAACCCCGTTTATTAAAGGCACTTACATATTTTGTCTTGTCCATTCACCTTGTGAATGGAACACATACACAATCCATATCTCAATTCTTTCATTGCTTAGAAATCCTAATTTAACATGTCTCCTCCCCTTATCATCAATAGCCACAAATTTGGATAACATAGAATTACATGGATATGTCTTATGTAAAACTTTAAAGTGCACTTCCTTTGTTTGGTATACAATACATATAAGGTCTTAAGCATGCATTTTTCCAGACAATGTCAGGAATAAGCATGTTCCAGAAAAGTGTTCCTCACGGTGTAAGTTGGTTTTATTACAACAAGATTTCTCAAGTAAGCCCACGCCTTCCAATCTGAGTTCTGGATACACTTTGTGATCATTACCAAAGCTAAGAGGAGTATTCATTAGTGTAGTTAGACCACTGGGAACGGCTTTGACCACAGAAATAAACTCTGAGGGGTATTGGAAACTCTTTCTATGTTATAAATTGTTCATATATAAGAATATTACCCCTGCTGTCGAAAACATCAAGATCAAAGTCAATATTCCTCTCATTCCAGCTGGGGTAGAATAATGACTTATTCCTTAACCCATTGTTTTTATTGCCAATTCTGAAATAAAAAAGCAAATAACTATATCCTTAACTGCTTACTTTCAATGCTATCATCTATCTAGTACAGGGTATAGGGAGATGTAGATATAAGGTTTACAAAGGGAACATTGGACAATAGACCGTATTTTGCTGGATAGAACCTCACTGGATTATTTACACTGAACACTTGGAGAAAGACATCTATATGGTTATCTTACTGTAGAGACAAGTCAGGAGATATGAG
Organism: Salvelinus alpinus; assembly: GCF_045679555.1. Classification (NCBI taxonomy): domain Eukaryota; kingdom Metazoa; phylum Chordata; class Actinopteri; order Salmoniformes; family Salmonidae; genus Salvelinus; species Salvelinus alpinus. The sequence goes on from NC_092091.1 coordinate 74,684,892, forward strand.
AGATGGATTGTGGTTACCATAAGGCATGTTGACAGGAAGACTGCAGATGTAAATTAGATGTTAACTAAATCTGTCGCAATGCATCACTTCTCACTTCTGGGATGTTTTGTCATACATTGTCTCTGTTCAAATTAACAGGTGTGCCTTGTTAAAACGTTAATTTGTGGAATTTCTATCCTTCTTAATACGTTTGAGCCAGTCAGTGGTGTTGTGACAAGGTAGGGTGGTATACAGAAGATATCCCTATTTGATAAAAGACCAAGTCCATATTATGGCAAGAACAGCTCAAATAAGCAGAGAAACGACAGTCCATCATTACTTTAAGACATGAAGGTCAGTCAATAAAGACAATTTCAAGAACTTTTTAGTTTCTTCAAGTGCATTCGCAAAAATTATCAAGCGTTATGATGAAACTGGCTCTCATGGGGACCGCCACAGGAAAGGAAGACCCAGAGGTACCTCTGCTGCAGAGGATAAGTTCATTAGAGTTACCAGCCTCAGAAAATGCAGCCCAAATAAATGCTTCACAGAGTTCATGTAACAGACACATCTCAACATCAACTGTTCAGAGGAGACTGTGTGATTCAGGCCTTCATGGTTGAATTGCTGCAGAGAAACCATTAAAAGGACACCAATAATAAGAAGAGACTTGCTTGGGCCAAGAAACACGAGCAATGGACATTAGACAAGTGGATATCAGTCCTTTGGTCCGATGAGTCCAAATTTGAGGATTATCTTTGTGAGACGCAGAGTAATTTAACGGATGATCTCTGCATGTGTGGTTCCCACTGTGAAGCATGGAGGAGGAGGTGTGATGGTGAGGGGGTGCTTTGCTGGTGACACTGTCTGTGATTTATTTAGAATTTAAGTCACACTTAACCAGCATAGCTACCACAGAATTCTGCAGCGATACGCCATCCCATCTGGTTTGCGCTAAGTGGAACTATCATTTGTTTTTCAACAGGACAATGACCCAAAACAAACCTCCAGGCTGAGTAAGGGCTATTTGACCAATAAGGAGAGTGATGGAGTGTTGCATCAGATGACTTGGCCTCCACAATCACCCAAACTCAACCCAAATGAGATAGTTTGAGATGAGTTGGACCGCAGAGTGAAGGAAAAAGCAGCTAAGAAGTGCTCAGCATATGTGGGAACTAATTTAAGACTGTTGGAAAAGCATGCCAGGTGAATCTGGTTGAGATAATGACAAGAATGTGCAAAGCTGTCATCAAGGCAAAGGGTGGCTACTTTGAAGAATCTAAAATATATTTTGATTTCTTTAACACTTTTTTGGTTACTACGTGGTTCCATATGTGTTATTTCATAGTTATGATGTCTTCTATCACGTTAAAGGTAAGACCCAGATGCAGACAGTGTCGAAGTAACACAAGTTTATTATTAAAACAGGTGCAGGCAAAAGACAGGTCAAGTGCAGGCAGAGTTCAGTAATCCAGATAGGTGGGGCAAAGGTACAGGACCGCAGGCAGGCTTAGGGTGTCACGGTCGTCGTAATGAATAGACCAAGGCGCAGCGTGAGTAGAGTTCCACATAATTTTAATAAACCGAAACTCAGTAAAACAAAACAAACAAGCACAAACGAAACGTGAAGCTACTGTTGTGCACTATCCGTAGACAAGATCCCACAAATAACCATGGGGAAATGGCTACCTCAATATGATCCCCAATCAGAGACAACGATAACCAGCTGCCTCTGATTGGGAACCATATCAGGCCACCATAGACATACAAATACACCTAGATGACCCACCCAAGTCACTATCACGCCCAAACCAACACAGAGAATAAACAGCTTACTATGGTCAGGGCGTAACATAGGGTTGTCAGGCAGAGGTCAGTAATGCAGAGTAGTGAGGCAAAGGTACAGGACGGCATTCAGGCTCAGGGTCAAGGCAGGCAGAAATGGTCAAAACTGGGAAAACTAGAAAACAGGAACTTTAGCAAAGACAGGAGCAAGGGAAGAAATGCTGGTAGGATTGACGATCAATTACAAACTGGCAACAGCCAAACATAGAACACTGGGATGAATACGCTGGGGATAATGGGGAAGATGGGCAACACCTGGAGGGGGGTGGAGAAAATCACAAAGACAGGTGAAAGATCAGGGTGTGACAGTGTTCACTACTATTCTACAATGTAGAAAACAGTAATCATAAAGAAAGACCCTTGAATTAGTAGGTGTGTCCAACATTTGACTGGTACTGTATATTCTACTGTCATTGTAGCCTAAAATAATGGCACTTTTGGGGGGGGGGGTTCTGTTATTATTTTTTTGTGATTTCTGCCTGCCCTGAGCCTGCCTGCCATTCTGTACCTTACTACATCTGCCCAGGATTACGGACCTCTGCCTGCCCTTGACCTTTCGTTTGCCTGTCCCCTGTTTTGTAAATAAAGATATGTGATTCGAACTGTCTGCGTCTGGGTCTTATCCTGAGTCCTGATGCATTTTCTATAAAACCACGTGACTTCAGACCATGCTGCTGTAGTTTCATTATACTACTAGTGGCTTAGAGTTAGGTCTAGTATGAGTCAACACAAACGTTGTGTCAGGGGGCAGGAAGTTGTAATGCAAAGACACATGTTCTATACAACCACGTGACTTAGAGGAAGCAGCCAATTCAGACCATGCTGCTGTAGTTTCAGTACACTAATGATGGCATAGATTTAGACCTACTGATCTTTCATTTTGTTATTCTTTGCTTTGTGCTTTGCATTTTGAAGTGTAGGAAAATGTATTTAAAAATAAAGGTGTTATTATCAGTATTGTCATTAGAACTATTATTATAGGGCTCTGGTCAAAAGTAATGCACTATATAGGGAATAAGGTGCCATTTCAGACACAGTCAGTCAGTCAGCCTCAACAAGAAAGGAACAAGCAGCCCTATGAAGTCAAGAGTCCAGCAATTCGTATCAATGGTGTAAAAAATTTACTCAAAATGGACATCATGGGACAAACATGAGTTATCTTGTGTCAAACACACACACACACACACACACACACACACACACACACACACACACACTGACCTGCAGCACAGCACACAGGGCGGTAGAAGAAAATCATTAATTCACTCACATTCAAAGTTGTATTGATTTGGCTTGACTGAATCGTTATATGTGAGAGGTTATCCAATGTTTACACCAGGCACAACATGGTGTATTGTATTTCAGTCATAACCAGTGAGAAAGGATTTCAGTAATTGTTTGACAGCAAAGAGAAAGCCTATTGGTGTGTCAGGGGGTGGGCACTTGAGAGATCCTGTATAAAACAAGTGGGCAGACCCACTCTCACACTGTATCTCTTTAGTATCCTTACAGGAGTATATACACTGCTACTACTACTCTCACAGTGCTTGAGACTGATATATCTTCACTCCAAACATGAACAGCAAAGATTCTAATTCTGGTGAGTAGCCTTTAGTGTACAGCGATAGGAACTCAAGTGAATTACTTGGAATAGTATTGATGCTGTTTTTTTCTATGTAATTTTTCCTTTGAACTTCATGTGCTCTAGAAATATAATGATGGGGAGCATTATTTTTTATCTTACCCCACTGCTTTTATTTTTTTGTCAAGTTGACACAAATAGTTATCAGTATTAGTTACATTGTAATATACAAGTTAGTGCAGTAACTCATTTTATTATAATCTTTTTAGTTGAAACTGATGTTTTATTAATACTTTAGGTAACACTTTATTTGGGACTAGAGATTCTAGTTATATTTAGTATTTCTTTTTTTTACATTCATATTACATAATGTTGCATTAATGCTAGTAGACTATGCACTGATTGTACATCACTGTTCAAGAGCACTCCTCTCTCTCGCTCTCTCTCTCTCTTTTGTTCTCTTTTTCACTTGATGTAATGATTCTAAAAAGGAAAACATGGATTAGACATTTATTTTTGTACTGTGGCCTTTAAATTATAAAAGTAACATTAAGAGTTTTGTTGGAATTTGATAGTAGTCAAAATGATCTTAGTTTGATCACTCTTTTGTTGCTGAAGTTTTTCCTGCTTAGCAGGAAATTGAAACGTGTTGCGTATTTGAGTTTAAAAAAGGGTTCTTAAGTTAGTAATTTCCACTTTGAAAGTTCAGACTTGATATACCCTCATGAAAAATATAAATCCCTACAAAAATGTCCATTAATTAAATTCCACATCATAATTTACATTTCCTGTTGCCTCAGGATTATTTTCCTGCTGTAACAAACTGGCTCAAATGAAGATCCTACATCTGTACAGGCAAAGCTCACAGAGTATTTTGTGCAGACCATGAAGTATTGCTGTGTGTCAGGAAGAAGTGTGAATCTTAGAAATGTAGCCGTTCCTGAAAATGTGCTAACATGTGGTACATGAAGTTTAAAAGGTTACAGTCGTGTCCATTTATTCCAACAGGACTCCAACCGCAGACACAAAAGGAGGAGGTCCGGATTGTTCTGGTCGGGAAGACTGGAGCTGGGAAAAGTGCAGCAGGAAACACCATTGTGCGGACAAAAGCTTTCGAATCAAAGTGTTCCTCCATTTCTCTGACAAAATACTGTAAAAAGACAAAAGGGAAGGTGGGTGAGCAAACTGTAGCTGTTATCGACACCCCAGGGTTGTTTGATACTACATTGTCCAATGAGGAGGGACTGAGAAAGATTGCTAAATGCATCTCTTTCTCTGCACCTGGTCCCCATGTGTTCCTGGTTGTGATCAAGCTGGGAAGATTCACTGAAGAGGAGCAGAAAACTGTGGAGATGATTCAGAAACTATTTGGTGATGAAGCATCCAAATACACCATGGTTCTCTTCACACATGGAGACCTTCTTGATGATGATGATGTAAAAATTGACAACTTCCTGGGTGAAAATCCAGGTCTGGAAGGTTTACTTTCTCAATGCAATGGGGGATATCATGTCTTTCAAAACAAAGATAAGAATCCCTCCCAGGTCACTGAGCTGCTTGAGAAAATAAACAAGATGGTGAAGATGAATGGAGGACGCCATTACACCACTGAGACGTTCCAGAAGGCTGAGAGAGCGATTGAAGAGGAGAAGAACAGGATCATGAGAGAGGAAGAAGAGAAGATACGCAGAGAGGAGGAGAAACTGAAGAAAGAAAAAATGAAAAAAGAGGCTCGGGAGAAAGCGCTTAAAGAGGAGAATGAGAGGATCCTGAGAGAGAACAAAGAGCAGAAACGCAGACATGAGGAGCAACTGAAGAAAATGGAACAAGAGGCTCAGGAGAAAGCGATTAAAGAGGAGAAGAAGAGAATCAAGAGCGAGTTGGAAGAGCAGAGAATCAGGGAGGTGGAACTGGAGAAACTGAAACTGGAAAAAGAGGCTAAAGATAAAGAAATAAAGGAGGTGAGAGAAAAACATGAAAGGGAGGCAAGAGAGAAAGCTGAAGGAGCTAATGGCTTTATAGATTTTTTTAATAGAGTTGGTGATGTGGCGACAACAGTGGTGGAAGCAGTAAAAGGTGCTTGCAGTATACAATGAAAATCTGAAACAATGCTGTTTTAGAGTCCCAAGCTTAGTCACATTGAATGTAATTACAATTGTATTGCATTGCATTGAATGCATCCACATACAGTGTACGCTGTTGCCATTCTAATGTTATAGTCTGTAACTGTGGACCCATTGACTTCTATAGATGTATATTCTATAGCTTACATAAAGCTTTATGACATTTAACCTGGCTCTACTGTGTCTGTGATTTTTTTCCATTTATGTCAATAGTAAACATTATGTAATGACAATTTAAGACAAATGCCAGATACAATAGATCACATTCAATGTTTTCATTTGTATTCAATGAGGACATTTTCTTAAAATAACACAAATAATCATCATGACAGTTTATTAAATCTGGTAATTAGCTACATACGTGATTTCAGGGTAACATTCATGCAATGGCATTATAAATAAAATATGTTTTAATCAACAACAAAACATAAAAAACGACTTCATGCATTGCATTACACTCCATGACTTGGTCGTTCCATGGACATATGGGTCGGTGTTCACACCATTGTCATTATGACATCATCAAAATGAGACAGAACAGTGGAATTCTTTAGATGGATGCACACAGTTGTCCAGACTCTGTAAATCATGATGTTTAAACAGTGAAGTAATAAAGAGACTCTCTGGCCAACACAGTTAAGGGAGAGCGGCTACGTCCCAATAGTCTTATTTATCTTTCCTCCTCCTTTCCTACAGATCACTAGCTAGATTAACTGGTTAGAACTGGTTATACATGTTAATAGCTATAGCCATATAGTCATAAACCTTTTTAAGTCCCCTCATATCAGTTAATATTATATAAATATGGCCGGGACCTTTTCCTGACCATGTGACCTGACTAGGAAAACCTCCAGGTCTATATCTAAGGCCTGGAGTTTTCCCTGGTCAGGTCCTGTATAGCTTCTCCTAGAAGTAAAGGTTATGAGGAATGGAAGCCATTTAAGGGTATTGAGACACAGCCATGTGAGCCATGGTGGCCTGGTCTGTCTGGGTCCTCCAGGCCAGCAGAGGGAGAAAAACAAATCGTAAGCTCTGGGACCGACTGACAAATTGGTATCCTATTCCCTATATAATGCACTACTTTTGACCAGAGGTGGAAAAGGTATTAAATTCTCACACTTGAGTAAAAGTAAAGATACCTTAATAGAAAATGACTCAAGTGAAAGTCACACAGTAAAATACTACTTGAGTAAAAGTCTAAAAGTATTTGGTTTTAAAGACACTTAAGTATCAAAAGTACTTGCTAAAATATAGTGATTGCCCAATTTTTTCAATTTTCGCCTAAAATTACATACCCAAATCTAACTGCCAGCAGCTCAGGCCCTGAAGCAAGGATATGCATATTCTTGGTACCAATTGAAAGGAAAAACATTGAAGTTTGTGTAAATGTGAATTGAATGTGTGAGAATATAACAATAGATATTGTAGAAGAAAATACAAAGAAAAGTTTTTTTTTCTACCACCATCTTTGAAATGCAACAGCAAGGTCCCACATCTAGCCATCACTCTGGTTGTAATTCCGATACTAGAAGTATGAGCAAACTACATGACATTTAGTGTGAAGTCATCCAGGTACATTTGGGCAAATCGTGAAGTAGACATTTACATTCACATGACATTTTTCTACAAGAATATCGTCAAATCATTGATTTAGCTTTTCCAGTATTAGTAGCCATATTATAAGTTCAACATTTGCAAAATACCCAGTTTTCATAATTTCATAACTCTCCATATTCTTATAATTTTTGTCCAAAAGGAAAAGGCTTGCTGTTGCATAAGGTTAGCAGATACATTTTGCGACAGATATGCGATTTCCGATACTCCCGTATGTACTATCTGGGATCTACATATGTTTATATTAGTTACTATGCTGTTACTAAGCAGTAATGTATTACGGCAGTGTTACGTTACGACACCTAATGGGAAATGCACATGCGCGCTATTGTGCCGGGGGCTGTAGAGCACGAGGGGTTTTTGACTAAACGAAAACTAACTGTACTCCCGTCTCATGCCTGGTCATTTCTCCACAACACAAATATTACAGTGGCGACGAGGTGATTAAACTTCTTAAACGGACATTGCTTGAAAGGAAGAATGTTGAGTGAGTAATGAAACTCAAAATAATAATGTAATTCATCAGTTATTTTTTATTTTCTTTCGCCAGTAGAAAAGGCTAAGCACTGCTAGTGTCACGCCCTGACCGTAGAGATCCTTTTTATGTCTCTATTTTGGTTGGTCAGGGCGTGAGTTGGGGTGGGCATTCTATGTCTGGTGTTCTATGTTGTCTATTTCTTTGTGTTTGGCCGTGTGTGGTTCTCAATCAGAGGCAGCTGTCTATCGTTGTCTCTGATTGAGAACCATATTTAGGTAGCCTGTTTTCCCACTTTGAGTTGTGGGTGATTATTTTCTGGATAGTGTTTGTTGCACCTGTCAGAACTGTTCGTTGGTCATTTTGTTGTTTTTGCTCGTGTATTCATCTTGATTAAAATAATTTTGGATACGTACCACGCTGCACTTTGGTCCTCCTCTCCTTCTTCCGACAACAATCGTTACAGAATCACCGTCCAACAAAGGACCAAGCAGCGTGGGAACATGGACTCCTGGACATGGGAGGAAAAAGGAGCTGGAGACAGCAAAAGCAGAGCTGCGACACTACGAGGAATTTGCGCGAGGTGAATTGGCGGACTCGGGTAGGAGACCTGAGCCAACTCCCCTTGCTTACCGTGGCGAGAGAGTGACTGGGCAGGCACCGTGTTATGCGGTGAAGCGCACGGTGTCCCCAGAGCCAGAGAACTGACAGTGCCAGGAGAGGAGTGTGGGGCAAACTGTTCCTGATGGCAATGCTAATCACGCCAGTTCAGCATCACCACCGAGGAGGCAATTTGATTTAATGTTGATCGCAGGTACCGGATCTGGGCAAATAAATGCCGGAACAAACAAAGTCAAATCTCCACATCCTCTGTTCCGTCAGGCTCTGGCTCAAATTAAGCACTGGTCACATCAGTTAGATGGGACTTTTGTGTGGGTCTTTTAACAATGATGGTTATACATCTTATTGACATTCATCCAAGGACAAGGACACCTTGTCTTGCATTAAACACCCTCACTGTACAAAACATTATCAAGAAATCATGTGACTTATAGTTAGAGAAATCATTCCAAGCATTCCAAGTTGAGGACGAACCATAACAATTTTACAAACTGTTTCACATTTCAGGAGGTGTGATAGGACAGACAGGAGGGGTGATAGGACAGACAGGAGGGGTGATGGGACAGACCGGAGGGGTGATAGGACAGACAGGAGGGGTGATAGGACAGACAGGAGGGGTGATAGGACAGACAGGATGGGTGATTGGAGAGACATGAGGGGTGATTGGAGAGACATGAGGGGTGATAGGAGAGACAGGAGGAGTGATAGGAGAGACATGAGGGGTGATAGGAGAGACAGGAGGAGTGATAGGAGAGACAGGAGGGATGATAGGAGAGACAGGAGGGGTGATAGGACAGACAGGAGGGGTGATAGGACAGAGAGGACGGGTGATAGGACAGACAGGAGGGGTGATAGGACAGACAGGAGGGGTGATTGGAGAGACAGGAGGGGTGATAGGAGAGACAGGAGAGATGATAGGAGAGACAGGAGGGGTGATAGGACAGACAGGAGGGGTGAAAGGACAGACAGGAGGGGTGATGAGAGACAAGAGGGGTGATAGGACAGACAGGAGGGGTGATAGGACAGACAGGAGGGGTGATGGGAGAGACAAATCAAATCACATTTTATTGGTCACATACACATGGTTAGCAGATGTTAATGCGAGTGTAGCGAAATGCTTGTGCTTCTAGTTCCGACAATGCAGTAATATCTAACGAGTAATCTAACCTAGCAATTTCACAACAACTACCTTACACACAAGTGTAAAGAAATGAATAAGAATATGTACATAAAAATATATGAATAAGCGATGGCCGAATGGCATAGGCAAGATGCAGTAGAGGGTATAGAGTACAGTATATACATATGAGATGAGTAATGTAGGGTTTGTAAACATTATATAAGAGGGAGGGACCAGAGGGTTTAATTTTTTTAATATATATTCTGTATGTAATCATGTTGTTGTGATGACACCCTTGGGGGTGTCAAAAGGGGGAATCGAAAACCCCACTGATGTTTTTTATATATATTGTTTTGCATAAAAATTATACATTTCATGAAAATAACTATCCTCCTGGTTGAAGGTTTCAAGTTCCTGGGTTCAACGACAACCCAGTATATGGATATATAAGTTGGTTACACCCCATGAGGGTGTAAAAAGGGGGAAATTGTTAGGATTTATGTTTATGCACTATAGCCTGCTAGCATATTGTTTGAAGATGAATATTGTTTTGTTACACACACACAAACAATACAGATGTGTGTGTGTAGGTGTGTAAGGACTGACCAACATAGGCCATAAAAGCTGTGGTCAATCTGGAGAGGGGAGGGGTGCATCTCTCTAGGCCAACCAGGGAGGTTAGAGTACTGATCAGTACCATATTAGGAACTGTTTGAGTGTAGAATCGAGGGGGAGACACAAGACGGAGCTAATCTACCCAACAACCAGATGTGGACAGAGGAAAGCACTAAGGGACTTGGACAAGTTCAGTGCCAGCAAAGGCGGAGCAAAAGTTTAAACCGCGCTCAGCCTCTACTATGATAGGCCAACGGACGAGTTGGAACTAAAGCTGTCATAGTATAAGAACTGCTATATGAGTACATTCCACAGTTCCCTGTTTTACCCTGCGCGGTGATACAGCGAACCCGTATATACGAAAATTACATCTACCATTTATCGCTTGAGTTTAATTAAAATACTTAAAATATATTCGGTGACTCTGAATCACATTTTGTCCTGATACCAGATTTGAACAGACGCAAATCTCTTTCACTAGGTACTGACCAAACGTAATCGTTTGGTGTGCTTTTGTCATAAAGCCTTTTTGAGATCAGACACTGGAGGGATTAACAAGAAGTGTACCTTTTAAAATTATGTAAAAAACGTGTATGTTTGATGAATTTTAATTATGAGATTTCTGTTTTTTGAATTTGGCGCCCTGCACTTCGACTGGCTGTTGTCATATTGATCTTGTTAATGGGATTTCAGCCATAAGTTTTAAGGGTGGTGTGAAATTATTAAACGTATTCTCTCTTCCCTGTTCAATTCAATATGTTTTCTAGGTGGCGTGGAACATGTGAGTGATCATTGTTCCAGATGAGGGACTGTTGGAAACTAATTGACTTGAGCAAGTTTTAGAATGCTTACAACTAGCAGTAATATTTTATGGTTAGATGGAATGATTTATGTGCAACTGTATTTATGGCTGGAGGCAAAGTACAAAGGGAGCCTTTCTCTGAAACTAGTGAACTGTGGCAGAACTTCCTAATCTCAAGGCTTCTCCTGACTGATAAGAAGACCGGGAGATGAGCGGAGGAGTACAATGGTTCTGGACATGGGCTGGAACGATACAACCACCTGCCTAGCCATAGAGATTCACTGTACATCCTAAACTCAGGATGGGGAAGGGTTTGTTTGAGAAAACAATTATACTAGTTGACTGCACATAGCATGCTAATAGAGGCCGAAGGTAGTGTGATATGGCGTGGGAAAACCTCTTGTAAAACCAGTAGCCTGACGGGGAAGTCTGGGTAAAAGCATGAGTTTGTGTTTTAGAGCCTTAATTTTAGTTGACCCCAGCAGAACAGTATCCCCAAGGTATAGAGTCAGGCTAAGGGATAGTGAGAATCGTCATGTAATCAAACTTTGGTTTTTGCCATATATGATTATCCAAAGTTTAACGCAGTGGTACTCATTGTGCGGCCCGAGCCCTTAATTTGCGGCTTGCTGTGATTTTCCTATTTTCCATTCATAATAATGATACAATTTCAATTCAATGTGTGTAATGCAGACCTGAATCACTTAATTGAATATATCTATTGTTCCTGGGCTGCAGATAGATGGCAGTATAGTGCAGCTGTTGAACAGAAAGTCCGAATTAGAACGCAACTACTCAGCTACAGCGAACAACAAGACATATAGAAGACATCTGTGAGTATATCGGTAAGCAACTGATTACTAACATATCTGTGGCGCCGTGTTTTAGTATTGCGCTTGACGTAAGTACTGATTTAACTTCTCTGATCTACGGATACCGAATACGGGTTCACTTTCCTAAACAACCGCTGAAATGCAGGGCGCCAAATTCAAAAATATTCCTAAAAATATTTATAATCATGCAATCACAAGTGAAATATACCAAAACACAGCTTAGCTTGTTGTTAATCCACCTATGGTGTCAGATTTTGAAAATATATTTTACAGCGAAAGAAATCCAAGATTTTGTGAGTGTAGCTTTCAGTGCTACATCAGCTAACCCCAAATTAGCTTGGTCACGAAAGTGTGAAAAGCAATAAAATTAATCGCTTACCTTAGATAATCTTCGGACGTTTCCACTCACGAGACTCCCAGTTACACAACTAATCTTCTTTTTGTTCGATAAATATTACTTTTATCACAAAACGCCGCCATTTTGGTTGCGTGTTATGATGAAAAAATCTACAGCCTCATTCCAGTCCTGAAAGGAAGACGGAAATTTCCAAACGTATCAGATTAAAAAATATTACTAAAAATATTTATAATCATGCAATCACAAGTGAAATATACCAAAACACAGTTTAGCTTGTTGTTAATCCACCTATCGTGTCAGAATTTGAAAATATATTTTACAGCGAAAGAAATCCAAGCTTTTGTGAGTGTAGCTTTCAATGCTATAACAGTTTAGCCTTATATTAGCTTGGCTATCTTGGTCACGATAGTAAGAAAAGCAATCAAATTAATCGCTTACCTTTGATAATCTTCGGGTGTTTCCACTCACGAGACTCCCAGTTACACAACAAATGTTATTTTTGTTCTATAAATACTACTTTTATCACAAAACGCCGCCATTTGGTTTGCGCAATATTTTGAGAAAACAAAAGCCGTGTTCCGTTCGACAAATCCCCAAAAGTATCCGAAATGGTCGTATAAACATTCCAAATGTTTTTTATAATCAAACCTCAGGTTGTCTTTAACAAACATAATCGATAATATTTCAACCGGAGCATAACCTATTCATTAAGAGACAAAAGGAAAATGGAGAGCTCCCCTCTGGCGCGCAGGAAATATTCAGAGTACACCTGACTACTTCTGAAAAATCTCGTTCATTTTTCAAAATTAAAGCCTGAAACTATGTCTAAAGCCTGGTCACAGCCTGAGGAAGCCATTGGAAAAAGAATCTGGTTGATACCCCTTTAAATGGAGGTTAGAGGGGTAAGGAAACAAATAAATATTTTTTAAATATCATTTCCGGGTTAATTTCTCAGGATTTCGCTTGCAGAATAAATATTATTTTTCTCACAGACAATATTTTGACAGTTTTGGAAACTTTGGAGTGTTTTCTATCCTAATCTGTAAATTACATGGATATTCTACGATCTGGGCCAGAGAACATTTCCCTTTACTTTATTTGAAAAAAATATATATCTGACCCCTAGCGCTAATAGGTTAACCTCTCTGGGACATGTGGGATGCTAGCGTCCCACCGGCCAACACCCAGTGAAAATGCAGAGCACCAAATTCAAATAAAAGTTAAATTTTTATAGGAATTTCTGAAATCACACATGCAATACACCAAATTAAAGCTACACTTGTTGTGAATTCAGCCAACGTGTCAGATTTCAAAAAGGCTTTACGGCGAAAGCAAACGATGCTATTATCTGAGGATAGCACCCCAGCAAACACACACAGACAATCCTATTTCAACCCTCCAGGCGCGACACAAAACACAGAAATAAAGATATAATTCATGCCTTACCTTTGACGAGCTTCTTCTGTTGGCACTCCAATATGTCCCATAAACATCACAAATGGTCCTTTTGTTCGATTAATTTCGTCGATATATATACAAAATGTCCATTTATTTGGCGCGTTTGATCAAGAAAAACAACGGTTCCAACTTGCGCAACGTGACTACAAAATATATCATAAGTTACCTGTAAGCTTTGTCCAAACATTTCAAACTACTTTTGTAATATAACTTTAGGTGTTTTTTAACGTAAATAATCAATAACATTTAAGACTGAATGATCTGTGTTCAATGCCGGAGGAAAACAAAGTGTAGTGTGCTTTCAGGTCACGCGCGTCTAACAAAGTGTACACTTCTCTCTACCCTCATTCTGAACAGTGCTACTTCTTCATTTCTCAAAGGAAAAACCTTAACCAATTTCTTAAAACTGTTGACATCCAGTGGAAGCGATAGAAACTGCAAGAAGGTCCCTTAGAAATCTGGATTCCCAATGAAATCTCATTGAAAAGTGACCTCAAAACCAAAAATTCTGAATGGTTTGTCCTCAGGGTTTCGCCTGCCAAATAAGTTATGTTATACTCAGACATGATTCAAACAGTTTAAGAAACTTCAGAGTGTTTTCTATCCAAATCTACTAATAATATGCATATCTTAGCTTCTGGGCCTGAGTAGCAGGCAGTTTACTTTGGACATGCTTTTCATCCGGACGTGAAAATACTGCCACCTATCCCAGAGAAGTTAAGTGACATTGTCTAATTATGTGTTTGGGTCCGCTTCCCTTAAAATGAGTCGTTAAGAGATTAAGTTTTAGGTTTACTGCCCCTTCAGGCACAAACACAAGGAGAAAATAATCTGATAGCCCACTTTTTGCTGATAATAATATTGACTGGTCAAATCTGGCATCTGTGCACTGATGGCACCCCAAAGATGCGAGGGAAGGATAAGGGACTAATAGGCCTGATGAGAAAGAGGATATTCCCACATTTGTTACGTTTCATTGTATGATTCATCAGGAAACACTTGTGGCTAGACTGAATCTGACTTTAGAGAATGTGATGCAGCAAGTCGTGCGCGTGGTGAATATTATTATTGGGAGGGCACTGAATCAACAGCAATTCCGCAAGTTGCTGGAGGAATAGCAGACAGAATACGGCGACTTTATATTTCACAATGAGGTGAGATGGCTGTCTCGTGGCAGAGTTTTGGAAAGAGGAGCCAGAGCTGGATGATCCACATGCTGCGTGTGGTCACAGAATTTCAAAATAAAATCACCACACTGTTCATACCTGACAAAGTTTGTTCAGTCACCACATCCAACCCAGACATACTGCAATTTTTTAGCTATGATACATTGTGGGTGTTGTAACGGTTTTGACTTGCAGTTGTTTGTAGGGGTGCCAGGTAGGTTGTGCTGACCAGAGAAAATATTGCTTTCTCCTTTTTGTTTGTGAAGGAATGAGTCCCATCTGGTCAGTCAAGTCTACAGTACACCAACACAAAGGACTCATGTAAAAGTCAGTATGGACATACACTTTTCATAAACCCTTAAAACATTGGAAAAGTGTTCTTTGCTTGGGTTGTATTACCAACATAAATGGTCACACACATAATAATATAGCAAACACAAGCTCTGGTTCCTCAAAAGTCCCGTACCCCGTAATTGAGTTTGGTGAACTCAAGTGACCTTAGTCACGCAATGTTTGTCCATTCACAAAGTGTAGCGTAAACCCAGTCTCAATCATACAATCAAAATATCAAACTCTTTTCCCACACCACCATAAATAGTATCAAATCTCAGTAAGTCTTCAAATACAACTGACAACATAAATCATCACGGTATACATCACACTAAAACAAATGAAATACCGAATGCCAAGAAGATGTAGTCAGTCCGGCAATTCAATCCACTAACAGATCTCCAGCCAACCGATATCCAACTGAGATGTTGTCCAAGGAAGAAACTAGTGGATCCGATCTTGGTCAACCAACAGTTCAAGAAATAGAGTTAAGAAAATATTTACTAAATAAACTTAACTAAAGACTAAAAAGTAACACAATAAAAATACCTAACTATAACGAGGCTATTCACAGGGAGTACCGGTACCTAGTCAATGTGCGGGTGTACAGGGTGTCGAGGTAATTTGTACATGTAGGTAGGGGTAAAGTGACTATGCATAGATAATAAACAGCGAGTAGCAGCAGTTCTAAAAACAATCAGTGTAGATGAAGGGAAGGAGATATATTTTTTTTTAAATAATTTTTTTAATTCAAAATACAGATCAACAATTTACATTGATACATCATACAAAACAGAATGCCGGTATGAATGAGAAAATACTAAAACATACACAAAAAATCAATTTATGTAATAAAAAAATTATTTTGCAATTGGATTCACTCTGAAAAAATCGTATTATAATGATCCAGGAAAATGTTATTCTTGCTGTTATTCACCAGGGTTAATGTTTTAATAACATAGTTCAATTAAAAAAAATATATGTGTAATTTTGGTATAGAATTTTTGAATTTTTGTTTGTGTATAAAGTATTTGGCAACAAGAATAAAACAATTCATAATTTCAATGGTCTTGTTAACATTGCAATAGTAAGATATTATATCTTTCATGTCAAAAACATGGGTAGTGTTCATAATGGTAAAAGTATTTTGCAAGGTTTTCCCAAAATTCTGACAGAAATTGTACATTCAAAGAACAAGTGAGACAGATTCAGATCCCCTTTTTCACAGAAAACACATGATGAAAAATGGTTAAACAAATGTTTGTTCAATACTGATTCAATATGGTATTTAATTCCAAATAATGTGTTTAATAAGTTGGGAGGTCTTCAATTTTTACTGAAATGGTAATATACTCCTGAAAGATTACCCGCTAAATTGGCTAGGTTTCACCAACAAGCTTTAATGGCCTGGAAAATATGTTTCCTGCACAATTTTTCCCCACATAAAGTTCTTTTGTGGGATAATTCATACATAACTTTAAGGAATAAGTCATTATTCTACCCCAGCTGGCATGAGAGGAATATTGACTTTGATCTTGATGTTTTCGACAACAGGGGTAATATTCTTATATATGAACAATTTATAACATAGAAAGAGTTTCCAATACCCCTCAGAGTTTATTTCTGTGGTCAAAGCCGTTCCCAGTGGTCTAACTACACTAATGAATACTCCTCTTAGCTTTGGTAATGATCACAAAGTGTATCCAGAACTCAGATTGGAAGGCGTGGGCTTACTTGAGAAATCTTGTTGTAATAAAACCAACTTACACCGAGAGGAAGACTTTTCTGGAACATGCTTATTCCTGACATTGTCTGGAAAAATGCATGCTTAAGGCCTTATATGTATTGTATACCAAACAAAGTTAAGGAAGTGCACTTTAAAGTTTTACATAAGACATATCCATGTAATTCTATGTTATCCAAATGTTTGGCTATTGATGATAAGGGGAGGAGACATGTTAAATTAGGATTTCTAAGCAATGAGAGAATTGGGATATGGATTGTGTATGTGTTCCATTGACAAGGTGAATGGACAAGACAAAATATGTAAGTGCCTTTAATAAACGGGGTTTGGCAGTAGGTGCCAGGCGCACCAATTTGTGTCAAGAACTGCAAAACTGATGGGTTTTTCACGTTAAACAGTATCCCGTGCGTATTGTTAGGTTCATAACAAACAGAGTAAAAACTCACAGATAACTAGAAAAAGCTCAAACCAAGTTTATTCACCCACTGGGTCAAACAGCTGCAAAGACATGTTTACAGAAACATATACAGTTGACGTCGGAAGTTTACATACAATTAGGTTGGAGTCATTAAAACTTGTTTTTCAACCACTCCACAAATTTCTTGTTAACAAACTATCGTTTTGGCAAGTCGGTTAGGACATCTACTTTGTGCATGACACAAGTCATTTTTCCAACAATTGTTTACAGACAGATTATTTCACTTATAATTCACTGTATCATAATCCCAGTGGGGCAGAGGATAACATACACTAAATTGACTGTGCCTTATAACAGCTTGGAAAATTCCAGAAAATTATGTCATGGCTTTAGAAGCTTCTGATAGGCTAATTGACATAATTTGAGTCAATTGGAGGTGTACCTGTGGATGTATTTCAAGGCCTACCTTCAAACTCAGTACTTCTTTGCTTGACATCATGGGAAAATGAAAAGAAATCAGCCAAGACCTCACACAGAAAACTGTAGACCTCCACAAGTCTGGTTCATCCTTGGAAGCAATTTCCAAACGCATGAAGGTACCACGTTCATCTGTACAAATAATAGTACGCAAGTATAAACACCATGGGACCACGCAGCCATCATACCGCTCAGGAAGGAGACGAGTTCTGTCTCCTAGAGAAGAAAGTACTTTGGTGCGAAAAGTGCAAATCAATCCCAGATCAACAGCAAAGGACCTTGTGAAGATGCTGGAGGAAACAGGTACAAAAGTATCTATATCCACAGTAAAACGTGTCCTATGTCGGCATAACCTGAAAGGCCGCTCAGCAAGAAAGAAGCCACTGCTCCAAAACCGCCATAAAAAAAGCCAGACTATGGTTTGCACCTGCACATGGGGACAAAGATTGTACTTCTTGGAAAAATGTCCTCTGGTCTGATGAAACAAAAATAGAACTGTTTGGCCATAATGACCATCGTTATGTTTGGAGGAAAAAGGGGGAGGCTTGCAAGCCGAAAATCACCTTCCCAACTGTGAAGCACGGGGGTGGCAGGGGTGCTTTGCTGCAGGAGGGACTGGTGCACTTCACAAAGTAGATGGCATCATGAGGTAGGAAAATGATGTGGATATATTGAATCAACATCTTAAGACATCAGTCAGGAAGTTAAAGCTTGGTCAAAAATGTCTCTTCCAAATGGATAATGACCCCTAGCATACTTCCAAAGTTGTGGCAAAATAGCTTAAGGACAACAAAGTCAAGGTATTGGAGTGGCCTTCACAAAGCCCTGACCTCAATCCTATAGAAGATTTGTGGGCAGAACTGAAAAAGCGTGTGTGAGCAAGGAGGCCTACAAACTTGACTCAGTTACACCAGCTTTGTCAGGAGCAATGGGCCAAAACTCACCTAACGTTATGTTAAACAACTTAAAGGCAAAGCTATCAAATACTAATTGAGTGTATGTAAACTTCTGACCCACTGAGAATGTGATGAAAGAAATAAAAGCTGAAATAAATCATTCTCTCTACTATTATTCTCTATTCTAGCTCCTAGAGCATGGATGTTCTCCATTCTAGCTCCTCGAGTATGGATTATCTCTATTCTAGCTCCTAGAGTATGGATGATCTCTATTCTAACTCCTAGAGTATGGATTATCTCTATTCTAGCTCCTAGAGTATGGATTATCTCTATTCTAGCTCCTAGAGCATGGATGATCCATATGTGAGCTCCTAGAGTATGGATGATCTCTATTCTATCTCCCAGACGGCTGCAATTTTAAAACTAAAAAAAGTAGACTGGCACATTGAACCACGTCGTGCGCCGCTGTTCAAAAACTGTGCTTATCATCCTAAAACAATGTCATCATATCTGTATTCTGCCAACTTAACCTGGTCTCAGAGCATTTCGTATTATTCAGTGTGTAAATCCAAGGCAATCCATTTAGTATGATATGTTACATTTCAAATGGTATGCATTAATTTGTGGATATCCATCATCCATTTCGCATGCTATACTACGAAATGCAATTTTTATGTTATGTTACGAATTCCAATTCGAACAATATGTTACGAATTTGCAATACGTATGATACATACAAATGGCATTTTTTGGGGGCTAATCTCATTATCAATCTCCACCAAATAAATAGTTAGGTAAGAACGTTGGTTAATAGTTAGTCCAATTGTTGTTCAGTGTTATTTTCAGTTTGAGTCCATTAAAATGACCTTGTCTAAACAAACCATTTAAATCAGTAAAGTGTAATTACGTAACTGCAGTGGAGAGCATGATTTACAAGAAATCCCCTGACTGACCAGAAACGGACTTGCTCAGACCCCCCACCCCCCTTCTAAGCAGTGAGGGGATTTCTTGTAAACCATGGTCTCTGCTGCAGTTACATAATGGGACTTTAGTTACTGATTAAATAGGTTGTTTGGCCAAGGTAATTTTAGGTGACTCAAACTGAAACTAAAACTAACATAGCAAAAATATTTAATTCAACTCAATAAAGTAACATAGATTGGATGTGTATGATTCAAAACAAGTTTAGGTACTACATGTGTTTAAATACGTTTTGTGTGTTCTGTTATTTCTGATCTTCAGATAAAGTGGTGATGGGTGACGACTTGAGGGAGAAAGAGGGTCAGCTTAAGACCAGTTACACCAACCTGACTGCAGAGAGAGAACAGATGCAAAGAGAGAAATACAAAGTTCATATCTAATAACAGCTTCTACTGTCATGAAGACAATAATATATCATGTATTGATAGATTGTAGATAATTGCTGTTTGTGTGATTAAGGAGGAATAGAATGAAAACTTAAGTCTCTGGGATGTTTTGCCATATAAAGTCATAGTGGAAGTAGAGAAAATGGTTTTGTTGAATACGAGTGTGTTGGTTTGAAAATGTGTCTTTGTACTCCCTGTGACCCCCAATATGTTATCTGGAGCAACAGTAGGATGAGAAGAGGAAGTGGCCCCAAGCAGCTCAGACCTTATCTTATATCACTGACTCATTGTCACTGACTCGTCGTAGCATATGGCGTATCATATTTTATATATATTATTATACTGATAAGTTTGATTCAATGTACAATAAACTTGTTTACCACAAAAGAGTAAAAACTCAGAGTGAAGTTGAATTGTTTAATACCAAATGACTCAACAGCTGAATACGTGTCCTTCAAGTGACTTTTATATCCAAGCAAAGCTCCCTCGCCCTTACAATGATATACTAAATGAGTTTCCACTGTCGTTGACTTAAACCCTTTCACCCTGATTTCAACATCCCTTGGCCCACTTCCTCTTCTCGTCTGGGTTCCCAGCCTGGTCTCATAGACTAGACGTAACAACATAGTACATGTTAATCCATGACAAACAAATTAGTATGATATGTTACGTTTGGTATGGTTACATTAGACAAAGTTACTTAAATTAAATTTTTCTTAATATAAAATCATATAATCTAAAATAATGGTGCGGACTTATAAGCAAATCTCGTCTGCTAGATGAACATGCCTACAGCCTACGGCATGGCGCATAGCTCATGTCTCGTTCAATTTCTAGTCTGAACGAGGAAGTCTGGACATTTCTGACTTGCTAAGTGGTTGAATGTGGCATTTGTATAACTACAACCAATTAGCAAGATATACATTTCCGATTTTGGTAGTTCCGACACATGAACTAGTTCCGACAAACGCGCATCACACTTTTGATGATGCGCGTTTGACTTTGAATGTGAATTTGCATAACCTCACTTCAGCCAACCAGAAAACCGGACTGGCCCAGGGTCGTTGCCCACTGGTCACAGAGAAACTGTGCAAAAGTCACACAAAAAAAAAAAAAACTGGTCCATGGGTCGCCGGCTGAGCCATAAATCTGTAGATGTGCCTTTGAGCAAGGCACTTAACCCTAATTGCTCCAATAAATCCCTCTGGATCAGAGTTTCTGCTAAAAGACAAAAATGTCAAATGTATATGTTTTTTGGTGTCGATTTCTACTAGCCCACTTCAATAAAAGATGGTCCTTCTCGACTATGCCATAATTGCCAGACAGCCAATCCGCCCATGTGTGTGTCTGAGTGAATGTCCGTCTGCCTCTGTGTGTGCTCTTGTTTCCAACAGTATCTTCAGAAATTATACATAACTCTTGAATTGTTCCACATTTTGTTGTGTTAAAGCTTGAATTTAAAATTGATTACATTTAGATTTTTTTTGTCACTCACCTACACTCAATACTCCATAATGTCAAACTGGAATTATGTTTATTACGTTTTTTCACAAATTAATTACAATTTAAACGATGAAATGTCTTGATTGAATAAATGTTCAATCATTACACAGGTGCACCTTGTGCTGGGGACAATAAAAGGCCACTCTCAAAATTGCAGTTTTGTCACACGACACAATGCCACAGATGTCTCAAGTTTTGAAGGAGAGTGCAATTGGCATGCTGACTTACGGAATGTCCACCAGAGATGTTGCCAGAGTATTGAATTTTCTCTACCATAAGCTACCTCCAATGTCATTTTAGAGAATTTGGCAGTACATCCAATCGGCCTCACAATTGCAGACCATGAGTAACCACGTCAGCCAAGGACATCCACATCCGGATTCTTTACCAGCGGGATCGTCTGAGACCAGCCACCTGGACATGTTATGTTTGCTCGATATAGATATTTCTGTATTTAATTTTCAATAAATGTGCATTAATTTCCAAAAATATTTTCTCTTGAACATTATGGGGTGTAGATGGTGTGTAGATGTTTGAGAAAAAAATATTTAAAACATTTTTAATTTAGGCTGTAACACATTTTTGGGGGGAATAAGTCAAGACGTATGAATACTTTCTGAAGGCACTGTAGCTTGGAGGTGAGGTCTCTGTGGAAGATGCCCTTGCCCATCCTCACCGACCACGACAGGTACCTGTCAAAGGGCCTTCCCCAAACTGTTGCCACAAAGTTGGAAGCACAATGCGGCCACCTGTTGGAAGCACATAATTGTCTAGAATGTCATTGTATGTGGTAGCATTAAGATTTCCCTTCACTGGAACTAAGTGACCTTAGTCCGAAACACAGAAAACAGCCCCAGACCATTATTCCTCCTCCACCAATCTTTACAGTTGGCATTATAGATTGGGGCAGGTAGCTTTTTCCTGGCATCCGCCAAACCAAGATTTGTCTGTCGGACTGTCAGATCGTGAACTGTGATTCATCACTCCAGAGAATGGAATCCCACTGCTCAAAAGTCCAATGGCAGCAAGCTTTACATCACTCCAGCCGACGCTTGGCATTGCGCATGGTAATCTTAGTCTTATGTGTGGCTGCTTGGCCATGGAAACCCATTTCATAAAGCTCCCGACAAACAGTTATTGTGCTGACGTTGCTTCCAGAGGCAGTTTGGAACCCGGTAGTGAGTCTTGCAACCAAGGACAGACAATTTTTATGCACTACATGCCTCAGCACTCGGTAATCCCTTTCTGTGAGCTTGTGTGGCCTATCACTTCGCTGCTGAGCTGCTGTTACTCCTAGATGTTTCCACTTCACAATATCAGTATTGGCAGTTTATCGTTGCAGCTCTAGCAGGGCAGACATTTGACAAACTGACTTATTGGACAGGTGGCCACGTTGAAAGTCACTGAGCTCTTCAGGAAGGCCATTCTACTGCCAATGTTTGTCTTTGGAGATTTCATTGCTCGATTTTATGCAACTGGTATGGCTGAAATAGCCAAATCCACTAACTTGAAGGGGTGTCCACATACTTTTGTGTAGCCTAGTCTAATCGACTCCCTACTGAATTTGAATCGTGGAAAAGCTCCCAAAAAATGTCTAAGAAAAGGCAATCGAGTTTGACTTTTTCATGTCCAGAATTAAAGAGAAAGATGGTAAATGGAATCCAGAACGAGCAAGAGAACTGTCAGTGCCAGGAGAGGAGTGTGAGGCAAACTGTTCCTGATGGCAATGCTAATCACGCCAGTTCAGCATCACCACCGAGGAGGCAACTTGATTTAATGTTGATCGCAGGTACCGGATCTGGGCAATGAAATGCCGGAACAAACAAAGTCAAATCTCCTCATCCTCTGTTCCGTCAGGCTCCGGCTCAAATTAAGCACTGGTCACATCAGTTAGTGTCACATTCCTGACCTGATTTCCTTTATTTTGTCTTTGTTTAGTATGGTCAGGGCGTGAGTTGGGGTGGGCATTCTATGTTATGTGTTTCTATGTTTAGGTTCATTCGTTAATTAGCCTGATATGGTTCTCAATCAGGGGCAGGTGTTTTACGTTTCCTCTGATTGAGAACCATATTTAGGTAGGCTGTTCACACCGTTTGTTTGTGGGTGATTGTTCCTGTGTCAGTGTTTGTACCACATGGGACTGTTTCGCTTCGTTTGTTCGTGTGTTCCGTTCTGTTCGTGCGTTCATGTGTTTTGGTTCTCAAGTTCAGGTCTGTTCACGTCGTTTGTTATTTTGTAGTTTGTTCAATTGTTTTTTCGTCTTCGTTTAAATAAACGTGATTATGTCTTCATACCTCGCTGCATATTGGTCCGATCCTTGCTCCTCCTCAGACGAGGAGGAGAACGAACGTTACAGTTAGATGGGACTTTTGTGTGGGTCTTTTAACAATGATGGTTATACATCTTATTGACATTCATCCAAGGACACCTTGTCTTGCATTAAACACCCTCACTGTACAAAACATTATCAAGAAATCATGTGACTTATAGTTAGAGAAATCATTCCAAGCATTCCAAGTTGAGGACGAACCATAACAATTTTACAAACTGTTTCACATTTCAGGAGGTGTGATAGGACAGACAGGAGGGGTGATAGGACAGACAGGAGGGGTGATGGGACAGACAGGAGGGGTGATAGGAGAGACAAGAGGGGTGATGGGACAGACAGGAGGGGTGATGGGACAGACAGGAGGGGTGATAGGACAGACAGGAGGGGTGATGGGACAGACAGGAGGGGTGATAGGACAGACAGGAGGGGTGATAGGACAGACAGGAGGGGTGATGGGACAGACAGGAGGGGTGATAGGAGAGACAAGAGGGGTGATGGGACAGACAGGAGGGATGATGGGAGAGACAAGAGGGGTGATGGGACAGACAGGAGGGATGATGGGAGAGACAGGAGGGGTGATAGGAGAGACAGGAGGGGTGATAGGAGAGACAGGACGGGTGATAGGAGAGACAAGAGGGGTGATGGGACAGACAGGAGGGATGATAGGAGAGACAAGAGGGGTGATGGGACAGACAGGAGGGATGATGGGAAAGACAAGAGGGGTGATGGGACAGACAGGAGGGATGATGGGAGAGAAAGGAGGGGTGATAGGAGAGACAGGAGGGGTGATAGGAGAGACAAGAGGGGTGATGGGACAGACAGGAGGGATGATAGGACAGGAGGGGTGATAGGAGAGACAGGAGGGATTATAGGAGAGACAGGAGGGGTGATAGGAGAGACAGGAGGGGTGATAGGAGAGACAGACGGGTTGATAGGAGAGACAGGAGGGATGACAGGAGAGACAGGAGGGGTGATAAGAGAGACAAGAGGGTGATAGGAGAGACAGGAGGGGTGATGGGAGAGACAGGAGGGTGATAGGAGAGACAGGAGGGGTGATAAGAGAGACAGGAGGGTGATAGGAGAGACAGGAGGGGTGATGGGAGAGACAAATCAAATCACATTTTATTGGTCACATACACATGGTTAGCAGATATTAATGCGAGTGTAGCGAAATGGTTGTGCTTCTAGTTCCGACCATGCAGTAATATCTAACAAGTAATCTAACCTAGCAATTTCACAACAACTACCTTACACACAAGTGTAAAGAAATGAATAAGAATATGTACATAAAAATATATGAATGAGCGATGGCCGAATGGCATAGGCAAGATGCAGTAGAGGGTATAGAGTACAGTATATACATATGAGATGAGTAATGTAGAGTTTGTAAACATTATATAAAGCGGCATTGTTTAAAGTGACTAGTGATACCTTTATTATATCAATTTATTCATTATTAACGTGGCTAGAGATGAGTCAGTATGTTGGCAGCAGCCACTCGGTGTTAGTGATGGCTGTTTAACAGTCTGATGGCCTTGAGATAGAATCTGTTTTTCAGTCTCTCGGTCCCCGCTTTGATACACCTGTACTGACCTCGCCTTCTGGATGATAGCGGGGTGAACAGGCAGTGGCTCGGTTGGTTTTTGTCCTTGATGACCTTTTTGGCCTTCCTGTGACATCGGGTGGTGTAGGTGTCCTGGAGGGCAGGTAGTTTGCCCCCGGTGATGCGTTGTGCAGACCTCACTACTCTCTGGAGAGCCTTACGGTTGTGGGCGGAGCAGTTGCCCTACCAGGTGGTGATACAGCCCGACAGGATGCCCTTGATTGTGCATCTGTAAACATATGAACACAGCTATAGTTCTCAGGTTGCTGCCCTGCCCTTATCCTTAGTCTGCCTAAGCAGAGCAGAAGAAACCCAAAGTAATTTCATACTCACATAACCACGGTTCTATGAACTTAAAGGTGCATTAGCTGACTGAGAAAAACAACTTACTCAAAACATTCATTCATTCGAGCCGCCATTGACTCAGCTGCAGTTCTTTTCTTATTCTGCTTTGTGTTAGCAAGGACACTGATTTTACAACGTGAATTACTGCCAAGAGAATACATAAGGGTGACTCTGGGGCGGTGTTTGTGACAGATATCATAGCCATCCAGTATATAAGCAACACTGAGGAAGGTAGTGACCTACTGTCTAATACACCTGATAGACGTACTCATCTACACTCCAAAACCTATAACATGAGCAGCAAATTTGGTAAGTAACCTGTATAGTCTAATTTATGTAGCCTTCAAGAGGTATATGGTGGTCAAATTCATATTCTTCACTTTGATTGAGTGCTTGCATGTCTTCTGTTTGAGGCCAAGTTATATCTCGTACATTGTGTTGGCTTTATACAGTGTCTTCGGAAAGTATTCAGACCCGTTGACTTTTTCCACATTTTGTTACATTACAGCCTTATTCTAAAATGTATTCAAATGTTTTTTTCTCATCAATCTACACACACTACCCCATCAATCTACACACACTACCCCATAATGACAAAGCATATAATGTTTG
Source organism: Salvelinus alpinus (assembly GCF_045679555.1). NCBI lineage: Eukaryota > Metazoa > Chordata > Actinopteri > Salmoniformes > Salmonidae > Salvelinus > Salvelinus alpinus. The sequence continues at coordinate 74,711,107 of NC_092091.1, forward strand.
GCTAATTTATTCAAAACAATGTTCCAAGAGGCGGAGAGGTTCCTAAAAGTGTCCGAACAGGAGAAGTATAGGCTGATGAAGTAACTGGAGGCAAAACTGCAGGCAAAGTTTGAAGAGCATCCAACGGAACAAGAAAAGCTTTGGAGAAAACAGGAAAGAAAAGCTAGAGGGCAAGCTGAAAGAATAAACTACATTATAAGGCTAGGTGTTGCAGGTGCCGGATTAGGAGTGGCTTTGGGAATAGCTAGAGGCCTAGTTGGTATAACAGCTGGTGCAGCAGTGGGATCTGCAGTGTGAGTGGTAGTAAATAGATGATGTTCACAATGAGTTCATGGCTAACAGTGCTGCCAATTCTACAAGTTGTTTGACTTAATTACGTGATATTTAAAACCTCTATATACAGTATATCAGTGTTTTGACTTTGTCTTTCTGCCTTGCCTGTTCCAGGTTAATACTGCATCTACATGAATGTCCTATGAATGGTGTCCTTAGAGTTACATACATATGGTTCCCATTCCTGTCACGTTCCAAATGCAATTAATTGTGTTTATGATATTTATTCAATTCAAGAATTGTTGTGTACATACTCAGCATTTTAACTAGCTTTGAAACAGCAGGTTTATTCTTAAGGAATATTACTGTGACTAATTTTTCGGTTCAATTTAGTTTTTAGCTTTATAAATTCATGAGATTAATGTTCTGTGTTCATTATATCTATCACTACACACATACAGATGATACATTTTTTTTTAATTGTGGCTCATAATTTTTTAAAATACTGTAACTAAATGAACGGAAGGGGCGTATATCCAGTGGTGTAAAGTACTTAAGTAAAAATACTTTAAAGTACTACTTTACATTTTGGGGTATCTGTACTTTACTATTCATATTTTTAACAACTTTTACTTTTACTTCACAACATTCCTTATGAAAATATTGTCATTTTTACTCCATACATTTTTCTGACACCCAAAAGTACTTATTATATGTTATATTGTTATATTTTGAATGCTTAGAAGGATAGGAAAATTGTCTAATTCTCGCACTTATCAACAGAAAATCCCTGGTCATCCCTACTGCCTCTGATCTGGCAGACTCACTAAACACACATGCTTCGTCTGTAAATTATGTCTGAGTGTTTGTAACGGCAGCCTTCCCTCTCTTCACGAGAAGAGAGGGTGTAACAGGGATCGGACCAACACGCAGCGTAGCCAGTGCTCAACATGTTTAATTACGAAAAAACAGAACACTTAACACAATACAAAAATAACAAAATGTGGCAAACCGATACAGTCCTATCTGGTGCAGAGAAAACACAGAGACAGGAAACAACCACCCACAAATCCCCAACACAAAACAAGCCACCTATATATGATTCCCAATCAGGGACAACGATTGACAGCTGCCTCTGATTGAGAACCATATTAGGCCGAACACAGAAACAGACAAACTAGACACACAACATAGAATGCCCACCAAGCTCACGTCCTGACCAACACTAAAACAAGCAAAACACACAAGAACTATGGTCAGAACGTGACAGTGTTGAAGTGTGCCCTTGGCTATCTGTAGATAAAAAAACAAGAAAATGATGCCTGGTTTGCTTAATATACGGAATGTGAAATGATTTATACTTTTAATTTTGATACTTATCTATATTTTAGGATTTACATTTACTTTTTGATACTTTAGTATATTTTAAACCAAATACTTGTAGACTTTTAGTGAAGTAGTATTTTACTTGGTGCCTTTAACTTTTACTTGGGTCATTTTCTATTAACCTCTACTTGGTCACATCCCGGATCCGGGAGCACCCTCATCAGTAAAAAAGCTGACTAGCATAGCCTAGCATAGCGCCACAAGTAAATACTAGCATCTAAATATCATGAAATCACAAGTCCAAGACACCAGATGAAAGATACACATCTTGTGAATCCAGCCATCATTTCAGATTTTTAAAATGTTTTACAGGGAAGACACAATATGTATTTCTATTAGCTAACCACGATAGCAAAAGACACAACTTTTTTTTCCCACCATTTTTTTCCTGCATAGGTAGCTATCACAAATTCGACCAAATAAAGATATAAATAGTCACTAACCAAGAAACAACTTCATCAGATGACAGTCCTATAACAGATTTATTGTATAGCATATGTTTTGTTAGAAAAATGTGCATATTTCAGGTATAAATCATAGTTTTACATTGCAGCCACCATCACAACGCTCACCAAAGCAGCTAGAATAACTACAGAGACCAACGTGAATTAACCAAATACTCATCATAAAACATTTATGAAAAATACACAGTGTACAGCAAATTAAAGACAAACATCTTGTGAATCCAGCCAATATTTCCGATTTTTTAAGTGTTTTACAGCGAAAACACAATATAGCATTATATTAGCTTACCACAATTGCCAAAAACACAACAGCATTGATTTAAGCCAACAGTAGAGATAACGAATAAACCAGCAAAAGATATTAATTTTTTCACTAACCTTCTCAAACTTCTTCAGATGACAGTCCTATAACATTATATTACACAATACATATAGAGTTTGTTCGAAAATGTGCATATTTAGCGGCACAAATCGTGGTTATACAATGTGAATAGTAGTCAAACTTCAAACAAAATGTCGGGAGAAATCTTGGGAGAGGCACCTAATCTAATCAATAACTAATCATAAACTTGACTAAAAAATACAGGTTGGACAGCAAATTAAAGATACACTAGTTCTTAATGCAACCGCTGTGTTAGATTTTTAAAAATATCTTTAGTACGACATACAGCTTACGTTATAGCGAGACAGCGCCCAAAATCAGGGCGAAAAATACGACTACACATTTTCGACAGAAATACGAAATAACATCATAAATGGTTCCTACTTTTGATGATCTTCCATCAGAATCTTGTACAAGGGGTCCTTTGTCCAGAATGATCGTTGTTTGGTTGTAGAATGTCCTCTTCATCTGTCGAATTAGCAACCAAAGCTAGCCATGTGGCGCAGGAGTGTCCAAATTCACCATAACGCAAAACAAAGAAAATGCCGAAAATTCGCAATAAACTGATATAAACTGATATAACTCGGTTTAAAATAACTACTTTATGATGTTTTTAACACATATATCAAATAAAATCAGAGCCGGAGATATTTAACGTCTATAACGAAAGCTTTTCAGAACGCAATCCAGGGGTCCTTCTCGCGCCATGCTGAATAAAGGAAAGAGTGGTCACGTCATTTCAAGAGGTCTTGTTCGGCCTCAGATCAAGCTATACACCCCATTCCACCTCTCACTGCCTATTGACATCTAGTGGAAGGCGTATGCAGTGCATGTAGATCCATAGATTTCAGGCAAATTAATAGGATGGACCTGGAACAGAGCCCCCGATATCAGATGTTTCACTTCCTGACAGGAAGTTTGCTGCAAAATGAGTTCTGTTTTACTCACAGATATAATTCAAACGGTTTTAGAAACTAGAGAGTGTTTTCTATCCAATACTAATAATAATATGCATATATTAGCAACTATGACATAGGAGCAGGCCGTTTACTCTGGGCACCTCTGTGCACCTTTCATCCAAGCTACTCAATACTGCCCCTTCAGCCATAAGAAGTTAAAGAAGAGAATGAGAGAATCCAGAAAGAGAAGGAAAAGCAGAGACTCAGGGAGGAGAAACTGAAGAAACTGAAACTGGAAAAAGAGGCTAAAGATAAAGAAATAAAGGAGGTGACAGAAAAACATGAAAGGGAGGCTAGAGAGAAAGCTGAAGGAGCTAATGGCTTTATAGATTTTTGAAATAGATTTGGTGATGTGGTGGATACAGTGGCGACAACAGTGGTGGAAGCAGTAAAAGGTGCTTGCAGTATACAATGGAAATCTGAAACAATGCTGTTTGAGAGTCCCAAGCTTAGTCACATTGAATGTAATTGTAATTACAATTGTATTGCATTGCATTGAATGCATCTACATACAGCGTACTCTGTTGCCATTCTAATGTTATAGTCTGTAACTGTGGACCCATTGACTTCTATAGATGTATATTCTATAGCTTACATAAAGCTTTATGACATTTAACCTGGCTCTGCTGTGTCTGTGATTGTTTCCATTTATGTCAATAGTAAACATTATGGAATGACAATTTAAGACAAATGCCAGATACAATTCAATGTTTTCCTTTGTATTCAATGAGGACATTTTCTTAAAATAACACAAATAATCATCATGACAGTTTATTAAAGCTGGTAATTAGCTACATACGTGATTTCAGGGTAACATTCATGCATTGTCATTATAAATAAAATATGTTTTAATCAACAACAAAAAATTAAAAACGTCTTCATTCAGTGCATTACACTCCATGACTTGGTCGTTCCATGGATATATGGGTCGGTGTTCACACCATTGTCATTATGACATCATCAATATGGGACAGAACAGTGGAATTCTTTAGATGGATGCACACAGTTGTCCAGACTCTGTAAATCATGCTGTTTAAACAGTGAAGTAATAAAGAGACTCTCTGGCCAGTACAGTTGAGGGAGACCGGCTACATCCCAATAGTCTTATTTATCTTTCCTCCTCCTTTTCTACAGATCACTAAATAGATTAACTGGTTAGAACTGGTTATGAATGTTAATAGCTATAGCCATATAACATTTTTAAGTTCCCTCATATCAGTTAATATTGTATAAATATGGCCGAGACCTTTTCCTGACCATGTGACCTGACTAGGAAAACCTCCAGGTCTATATCTAAGGCCTGGAGTTTTCCCTGGTCAGGTCCTGTATAGCTTCTCCTAGAAGTAAAGGTTATGAGGAATGGAAGCCATTTAAGGGTATTGAGACACAGCCATGTGAGCCATGGTGGCCTGGTCTGTCTGGGTCCTCCAGGCCAGCAGAGGGAGAAAAACAAATCGTAAGCTCTGGGACCGACTGACAAATTGGCATCCTATTCCCTATATAATGCACTACTTTTGACCAGAGGTGGAAAAGGTACTAAATTGTCACACTTGAGTCAAAGTAAAGATACCTTAATAGAAAATGACTCAAGTGAAAGTCACACAGTAAAATACTACTTGAGTAAAAGTCTAAAAGTATTTGGTTTTAAAGACACTTAAGTATCAAAAGTACTTGCTAAAATATAGGGATAGCCCAATTTTCGCCTAAAATTACATACCCAAATCTAGCACAGAAAGGAATCAGTTAAAGAGATAGATCATAGCTTTTTTCTTTCAGATTGGCAATGAAATAAAAAAAACAGAAAGGTATTTTCAGTGGACCTTTATTTTATAGTGCCATGAAATAACTATGAAATTAATAGTAATGGTTAAATACTAAATCTCCATTCTTCATGCTTCTGAGGCAGCAATGGGAGCTGTGACTGTGACTGCAACTGTAAATTAATATTACAGTAGCATGTAGCTTTTTAGCCTGACAAGCAGAAATCAACTTTTCAGATTAGTAGATTAGTTGTTGTCGACTTCCCTCTAGTGGCCATGATATTGATAGTCCCCTTGCATTTGTTCTGTGAAGAGACCATGTGTGTGAAGGGAAGGGATCACTGCTGCTACCTGGCTCTCAAACCAAGGTTAATGATTTAAGGAGCAAACTGAAGTAGAGAGGAGATTCAGCAGCTCTTGGAGGACAATGGAAGTAAAAAGCTTCTTTATTGTTCAAAGTAAAACCAATGGGACATATTTTTGTATTATTGTGCCTTTGAGCTGTATTGCCTGATTACAATATATTTAGATAGGTGAGTTAGTCTTGTGGAAATCAGTAAACACAATCTTGTGTAAATATTTACAAGTCAAATGGTCACAAGCCACATGGTTAAAAAGTTATTCATACATGTGTAAGTCATACATAATTATGTATAGAAAGCATGTTGTTGTTGTGTGTGTGTGTGTGTGGAGGTGTTGGACAGTGGTAGAGTATTGGGAGTTTAAAGTGAGAAACAGAATGGAAAATAAGATGCTGGCTATTAATTTATCACTTGAGATCTGGTAATGGCAGCTGCTGACCATTTTATTTGATAATTGCAGTGTGTCACTGGTTTGTTCACTCACTTTCTACACTCTTTCTACACACAGTAATCAGCCTCCGTCCAGAATGGCTGGGTTTATCACCCCTTTAGGGCACCACTATGGCGCCGCTGGTAGAGGGCGACTTGAGAACAGTCATGACAATGGCATGATGCAACCGGGGGACGGAGGTGCAACCTGTGAATACCACTATATTCTCTTAACTAACCCTGAATTTAAAAAAAAATAAAGCAATTCCATACAAAACTCACTACTGCCATCACCCCCACCCAAAATACCACCCACTCCCCATTCCCATCCAACCTCTCTGACCCTGTCAAACAACCTCTCCCTTTCTACATCATACATTTCACAACATAACATGTTCAACCGTTTCCTCTACTACACTATACAGCCATTACACATTCCAGTACCATGTTTCCCTATCTACTTCAGAGGAATTCAATACCGTATGTCCTGATCTCCTCCTACACAACATAACTTCCTAATTGTGTTCCCATGACACTAATCTCCAGTACTATAAAAATGTCTGCCAACAATCTAACCCATGTTTCTGAATCAATGTTTTAATTTCCCCTCTACACAACTGCACCTGTATTCAAAAACATAATTTCATTTTTTTTTTCTGTATCTGCTGTATAATTTCATTAACTCTTGTATGAGATAGAATTCAACAGAACTGAGTTTCAGTACCATTTCTTTGTAAGCCCAACAACTGCAACATTATTTCTAACCATACATCCTGATGTTCTGCCTTTCCAGATCTTAACGGAGATAGTTTCTCAAATGTCCACTAGAGGGTGACCTTGTATGTTATATTGTGTTCAAACACTGACTTGCAATACTATAAAATAGACATTGCATGTATTTACACAGTTGAGCATTTTGGAGGTAGTCTGGTGATAGTGATAGTGAGATAGTGTAGCGTTCCAGAGATAGTGTAGCCAGAGATAGTGTAGCATTCCACCTACTTGACCAGGTCATATTGGATCTTACTATGCCTGCTACAGTGCTGCTTGATACTTTTAAGTGTGACTAAAGTTTGTCCAATGATGTCCATTTTGACTTACTTTCTTAAACCATTGATGACAATTGCTGCACTCTGTATTTTATAAAGGCTGATTGTTCCTGTTGAGGCTGGCTGACTGACTGGTTGTGTCTGAAATGGCACCCTATTCCCTATATAGTGCACTACTTTTGACCAGAGCCATATGGGTAGTGCCGTGTTGTTTGGCACAGTGCTTTTACTGGTATTTCCAGCAATATCCACCAGCGTTGCTGCAGGTAGGAAATCCTAGGAAATGTTCTGTAATTGACACAAGCTGTCTCCAATCAACCAATCATCCAATCAATCTGGTTGTGTTTCGCGGGGGTCGCCTGAAACATGGCAATTATGTTCATGATGTTGATCAAGTTGGTAAGGATCTTGTTGCCTGTTTCCAGCTATCAGTGGTTTATTGGTAGTTTGGTTGATTTTATCCATAATGTGTATGAACACAAACTATATTTCAATAATATGACATGTCACCAAATGCAGCTTAAGTCACATGATTTCACATTTCCACTTCCTGCCTCTGTCTACATGGGAGGCCCACAATTTCTACTGTTGGGGGTTGCGAAAAAACTACTATTGAAAGCACAGAGACTTGAAGAGGAAATGGCCGTTTATACACCACATCCCCACCTCTTCTGCAGAAATGTTACTTCCCCTTTAGGTCTTTCCTTCCTGTTATGCTACCATCTCTTTGAGTGTGTAGCAGCCTAAGTCACATGATTTCATAGAAAATGTGTCTTTGCATTAGAACTCCCTGCCCCCTAGACACTTTTGGGATAATGAAGATTTCTTTACATTATGAGAACCATGGTTCTGTGAGGTCCTAAGAGTAACACAACACAGAATTATCACATGGATGAAGTAATTAATTACATTATGTCCCTATGGGAAATTTACTTGACAAATGCTTGATGGCTGGAATGTGTCTATTGTGAGTGTTAATAATAAAACAAAGTATGTTTTATTTTTTTATCGGTTACTGCTTTTCCAGTGATCTCTAAAAAAGAATAACGATACAAAAACAGCTACATATTTGTTCATCATCCCCCCAATTGTCATTCTTAATGTAGGCTACAATAACGGTAGAATATATTTATTTAGATGTATTAAGTTTATAGGAACAGGGACAATGTACGACAAAACATGTCTCAAAAGTGAGAAGTGATACGTTGCAACAGATTTAGCTAACATCTCATTTACATCTGCAGTCTTCCTGTCAACGTGCCTTATGGTAACCACAATACTTTCCATCTCTCATCTCTCATGACTTGTCTCCACAGTAAGATAACCATATAGATGTCTTTCTCCAAGTGTTCTATCCAGCTAAATACAGTCTATTGTCCGATGTTCCCTTTGTATACCTTATATCTCCATCTCCCTATGTCCTGTACTAGTTAGATGATAGCACAGAAAGGAATCAGTTAAAGAGAGAGATCTTAGGTTTTTTATTTCAGGATTGGCAATGAAAACCAAAAAACAGCAAGGTATTATTTTATAGTGCAATGAAATAACTATGACATTAATGGTAATGGTTTGTGCTTAAACAGTTAATCTCCATTCATCATGCTTCTTAGGCAACAATGGGAGCTGTTTCATCTTTACTCAGGGAAATATACAATTCTGTGCTGTGTGCGATACCCAGTTCGATCTTTTTGTTCATGCTGCAAGTAGTGACGACTACATTATGTTTCCAAGGATCCTATCCTGTAAATTGTGAGAGGAGATATGAGTTCATGTCTGGTGTTCTCTGGCTTGGCTGAAGAGCTTGGCTGCCCTGAAGTGTTCCTGTTAAAATGTCTTTTGGCCCTTTCCCAGATTGAAAGGAAATTCAAGGCCAACTTTCATTCTCTTATACTCTATAAATTCGTCAATAAGTCCACCTAGGTAGTTTTTTAAACTCTAAATTAGCTTTTTTCGAGTGCCCTCAAGTGGCTTTGATAGTTACACTACCTCCCCTTAAACAATTTTACCACATTACTACTATGGTGCTTTAATTCATACCATGGTACAGTCTTAATCATGGAAATGTACCATTATTTTCGCTTTGAAGTATGATGGTACTGCCATGCACTTAAATAATACCATGGTAGCCTAGTGGTTAGTGTGTTGGGCCAGTAACTGAAAGGTTGCTAGATCGAATCCCCAAGCTGACAAGGTAAAAATCTGTTGTTCTGAAAAAGGTAGTTAACCCACTGTTCCCCGGGCGCTGAAGATGTGGATGTTGATTAAGGCAGCCCCCCAAATCTCTCTGATTCGGAGAAGGCCCTGACGTATGGGGATTCCAGGGACATTGACTCAAAATAGCTGTGTAATGAGCTCAAAGTCTTGAGCAGGAGACTGGACAGTGAGGCAAAACCACTGGACGCACTGGAGTACATATCCAGACATCAAATGGCCTACTTGTTTCCCAATGCATTTGTTGCCTCCCTGTGACAGTGGCAAGTGGAGAGTGCACATTCTCCAAGCTCAAACGTCTCCTGATGTACTGGCCTGTCTCCTGGTAGCGCCTCCATGCTCTGGACACTACGCTGACAGACACAGCAAACCTTCTTGCCACAGCTCGCATTGATGTGCCATCCTGGATGAGCTGCACTACCTGAGCCACTTGTCTGGGTTGTAGACTCCGTCTCATGCTACCACTAGAGTGAAAGCACCGCCAGCATTCAAAAGTGACCAAAACATCAGCCAGGAAGCATAGGAACTGAGAAGTGGTCTGTGGTCACCACCTGCAGAACCAGTCCTTTATTGGGGGTGTCTTGCTAATTGCCTATAATTTCCACCTTTTGTCTATTCCATTTGCACAACAGCATGTGAAATTTATTGTCAATCAGTGTTGCTTCCTAAGTGGACAGTTTGATTTCACAGAAGTGTGATTGACTTGGAGTTACATTGTGTTGTTTAAGTGTTCCCTTTATTTTGTTGAGCAGTGTATAAATTTAACATAATAAATAAACATAACATAAATAAACATAATAAAATGTGAAGAAATCCAAGAACGGGTGTTGACAGTCTTCAAACAACATGGCATATTACAAAACGCATAGGAAAAAATACTTCATTTGGTCATCTTTTGTGCTTCATTTTATCAAAGCTCTACTCAATGTATTTTTTTCAACACCATGTGTTTGGGCAGAATCAATCTGCCTTACAGTTTCCTTTTTTCTCCGTGAACAATACTGAAAAAAACTTTTTCTGACAAACATTGCATAATGTTTGCTGCCAACTTGTACACCACCTGGACAGACATACAACATATGAAACAAGTTTTATCATAACAAACCAGCAATACATCAAATAATATTGTGATGATGTCCCTTCCACAAAGGGTGGTTGGTCCGTCAACAGTTTTAACATCCATTAAAATGTCAATACCATCTGAATTTTCCTTTGGAAACTGCAGAATCAACAGTGCTGATACCTTTTACTCTGTCCACTGCAATTTGTGTTCATTGCTTTTTGCAGTTCCTGTTGCAGTTGCAGCTCCACTTTCTACTGTCATTCCAAGTCCTAAAACTGTTGCTCCAGCTCCCAATTATCCTACATGCATGTGCAGGCATCCTTTTTCTCCTCTTCACGTCTTTTTCTCTCTTCCTCCTCGCGTCTTTCTCTCTCCTCACATCTTTTTCTCTCCTCCTCCTCACGTCTTTTTCTCTCCTCCTCCTCACGTCTTTTTCTCTCCTCCTCACGTCTTTTTCTCTCCTCCTCGCGTCTTTTTCTCTCCTCCTCGCGTCTTTTTCTCTCCTCCTCGCGTCTTTTTCTCTCCTCCTCGCGTCTTTTTCTCTCCTCCTCGCGTCTTTTTCTCTCCTCCTTCCATCTTTCTCTCTCCACATGTCTATAGCTCCACAGCTCCCCAAATATTATTTCCATCATCTCCTCACGTCTTTTTCTCTCCTCCTCGCGTCTTTTTCTCTCCTCCTCATGTCTTTTTCTCTCCTCCTCATGTCTTTTTCTCTCCTCCTCGCGTCTTGCTCTACTCATAAATATATAGCTCCACAGCTCAAAGGAGTTTACCCTCTCCGCACATCTTTCTCTCCTCTCCTCATGTCTTTCTCTCCATTCCTCACGTCTTTCTCTCCATTCCTCACGTCTTTCTCTCTCCTCCACACATCTTTCTCTCTCCACATGTCTATAGATCCACAGCTCCCCAAATACTATTTTCCTCATCTCCTCAGGTATTTCTCTCACCTCCTCACGTCTTTTTCTCTCCTCCTCGCGTCTTTTTCTCTCCTCCTCACGTCTTTTTCTCTCCTCCTCACGTCTTTTTCTCTCCTCCTCACGTCTTTTTCTCTCCTCCTCACGACTTTCTCTCTCCACCTCACGACTTTCTCTCTCCTCCTCACGACTTTTTCGCTCCCTATGACTACAGCGCCACCGAACCTCAAATATTTCTCTCTCCTCCTCACGTCTTTCTCTCTCCTCTTCACGTCTTTCTCTCTCCTCCTCACGTCTTTCTCTCTCATCCTCACGTCTTTCTCTCCCCTCACGTCTTTCGCTCTCCTCCACGCGTCTTTCGCTCTCCTCCACGCGTCTTTCGCTCTCCTCCACGCGTCTTTCGCTCTCCTCCACGCGTCTTTCGCTCTCCTCCTCACGTCTTTCTCTCTCCTCTTCACGTCTTTTGCTCTCCTCCACACGTCTTTCGCTCTCCTCCACGCGTCTTTCGCTCTCCTCATCTCTTCTTCTATACACATATCTATAGCTCAACATACACTCAAATATTTCCATCTCCTCATATCTTTCTCTCTCCTCCTCACGTCTTTCTCTCGCCTCCTCACGTCTTTCTCTCGCCTCCTCACGTCTTTCTCTCTCCTCCTCACGTCTTTCTCTCTCCTCACGTCTTTTTCTCTCCTCCTCACGTCTTTTTCTCTCCTCCTCACATCTTTCTCTCTGCTCAAGTCTTTTTCTCTCCTCCTCACGTCTTTTTCTCTCCTCCTCACGTCTTTTTCTCTCCTCCTTCCATCTTTCTCTCTCCTCCTCACATCTCTCTCTCTGCTCACGTCTTTTTCTCCTCTCCTCGCATCTTTCGCTGTCCTCCACCCATCTTTTTCTCTCCTCCTCACTTCTGTTTCTTACCACATATCTACAGCTCCACAGCTCCTCAAATATTTCCATCTCCTCAAGTCTTTTTATCTCCTCCTCAAGTCTTTCTCTCTCCTCCTCAAGTCCTTCTCGCTCCTCCTCAAGTCCTTCTCGCTCCTCCTCATGCCTGTTTCTCCACAGAGGTCCATAGATCCTCAGCATCTTAAACATTATTTCAATTTCCTTATATTCTTGTCTCTCCTCCTCAAGTCTTTTTATTTCCTCCACTCGTTTTACTTCATAATCCATAATGTCCTCCATTACTGATAGATATGTAAAACCGTCGGTTAAGAGAAGTATTCCCCGGTGCAATTCTTTCTCGACAATCCAAAAGCTCAGCCCCGTCTTCATTGAGATGTACAATACCAGCTCTGTTTTAAAGCAAAGAGACATTATTTTATTGTAGCGTTATTGACACTTCATCCAGCTGTTTTTGATGGGACACTGATCATTTGTCAGTAGGACTAGAGTGTATTTTCCTGTATTTTCCTAATTTTTCATATCATAAAGGTATTTATTTCATATTTTTATGTAACCGTGCAGGCAAGTCAGACGATTTGATTAATAGGATCACCATTCTAAGTTGTTATTGACCAGCAAGTTAAATCTAAATCTAAATCAGACAGAGCACTAACTTACCACTTTTCTTTGCTCCGGGTGACCAAAAGTAATATGATCTGTTATGTACCACAGTCTGCATTCTGTTGATCTTCTCAAACAGTTCTGTCACCTGGCTTGGAGGACCAGACTCATTGTTGAACACATGGTATCTCTGACCATATCTCTGAACAACTTGCCCAAGTGGTTCACCTGCATTTTGGATATAGTCTTCTATCGATGTACGTTTCAACATGTCTCCATGTGTGAAGAGTATCATGGTGAACTCTCTCACCTCCTCACCAAATATGTCCTCCATCTTTTGTACAGCTGCATTCTGTTCCTCTGTGAACCTGCCCAGCTGGATCACCAGCAGGAAGATATTGATGATTTTGTATGTTTCCTTCTTTAAGGATAGAAACAGTTTGTAACTGGACACCTCAGCACAGTCTAGTCCAGGAGTGTCCACAAGAGCTATCTCCCTCCCACAAACAACTTCTCTCTCCCTCTCACAAGTCTTTGTCACAGTTGAGAAACTACATGATGATTCAAACTCCTCCCTGCTGAGGATGGTGTTTCCTGAAGCACTCTTCCCACATCCAACTTTCCCCACAAGTACAATCTCTATAAGAAAAGTAGGATCTAAAACACAAACAGTGCATGTAGATTATACATAGTCACCTCAAACATTTACTAAAATAAACTGACAGAAATATATATTTTGCTAGAAAAGACAGATGGTTTATTTAACACTAATGGTTAAGATGAAGAAGAGAGAACAAAGAAATTACTTTGGAATTTTGTTCTCAATGTCTGATAATTGTGACTAGTTGTCTTACCAGATAAGGGAGCCTGTGCCATATCATCTCTCTCTGCACATCACCAGGGACACCATGTTACAAAAAGTCACTGCAACAAAGTAAGCAGGTGCAAAATTGGGATTCAACTACATTTGTATTTTGAATTTATGCATGAGCCGTGCTTTAAATGTTTGACCTCTAGGCTCCTTACCAACGTAATAATGTTTTAAATGCAGTAGATTTACTCCCAGTAGTAGGCTAAACCAAATATTGTTCTTGCTGTTTAAAAAAAATATTTACACTACAGTTCAAAAGTTTGGGGTCACTTAGAAATGTCCTTGTTTTTTTAAAAGAAAAGCACATTTTTGTCCATTAAAATAAAATCTAATATGATCAGAAATACAGTGTAGACATTGTTAATGTTGTAAATGACTGTTGTAGCTGGAAACGGCAGATTTTTTACGGAATATCTACATAGGCGTGCAGAGGCCCATTATCAGCAACCATCACTCCTGTGTCCCAATGGCACGCTGTGTTAGCCTTTTAAAATGATAAACGTGGATTAGCTAACTGATCATTAGAAAACCCTTTTGCAATTATGTTAGCACAGCTGAAAACTGTTGTCCTGATTAAAGACGCAATAAAACTGGCCTTCTTTAGACTAGTTGAGTTTCTGGAGCATCAGCATTTGTGGGTTCGATTACAGGCTCAAAATGGCCAGAAACAAAGACCTTTCTTCTGAAACTCGTCAGTCTATTCTTGTGCTGAGAAATGAAGGCAATTCCATGCGAGAAATTGCCAAGAAACTGAAGATCTCGTACAATGCTGTGTACTACTCTCTTCAAAGAACAGCACAAACTGGCTCTAACCAGAATAGAAAGAGGAGTGGGAGGCCCCGGTGCACAACTGAGCAAAAGGACAAGTACTTTAGAGTGTCTCGTTTGAGAAACAGAAGCCTCACAATTCCTCAACTGGCAACTTCATTATGTTAGATTCTGGGTTAAACTGGGAACATTGTTACACTCAGAAGGATAGTATCTAACAGTGAAAGAGACTGGTTTTTACATCAGAAGTTAATAGATGGCTTTGGAATGTGTAGGGGAGACGGGTGGAGACCTTAGAACCTAACAATGTCACTGAGGGAGAGAGGGTAATGTATAACGTTTACATTATATCAGGATATGCTATGGTTAGCCATCAGGGATCCTATGGGTGGGATCCTCTGGGAGGAAAAGAGACAAAGTCTGGTATCAATCATCCTGACAGCCTTGAGTTGGGGAGGAGTGAGCACTGGGGTAGAGGTCAGGTCAGATGAAGTGAGGAAGAACAGATCTCACTAAGGTTCTGTCTAGCAACAGAGATGCATTGGCTGTTCAGATGTGGTGGAGGAGAATCAGCCTAGGAGAAAGGGTTAAATATCAGTGCTTGTGTGAAATGTCGTTTGTGTGAATGCAGCTGTATGGACCCTTTGGGAAGAATTAAACTTGGTCAAGCTTCTCTAGTGTCCATTGCTATTTACTCTGAAAATAACAACCTAACAATTAAATAGTACCCTCAAAACACCAGTCTTAACGTCAACAGTGAAGAGGCAACTCCGGGATGCTAGCCTTCTTGGCAGAGTTCCTCAGTCCAGTGTCTGTGTTCTTTTGCCCATCTTAATAATTTATTTTTTGGGGCCAGTCTGAAATATGGCTTATTCTTGGCAACTCTGCCTAGAAGGCCAGCATCCCGGAGTTGCACCTCCACTGTTGACGTTGAGACAGTTATTTTGCGGGTACTATTTAATGAAGTTGCCAGTTGAGGACTTGTGAGGCATCTGTTTCTCAAACTAGATACTCTAATGTACTTGTCCTCTTGCTCAGTTGTGCACCGGGGCCTCCCACTACTCTTTATATTCTGGTTAGAGACAGTTTACGCTGTTCTGTGAAGGGAGTAGTACACAATGTTGTACGAGATCTTCAGTTGTACGAGATCTTCAGTTTCTTGGCAATTTCTCGCATGGAATAGCCTTCATTTCTCAGAATAAGAACAGACTGACCAGTTTCAGAAGAAAGTCTTTGTTTCTGGCCCTTTTCAGCCTGTAGTCAAACCCACGAATGCTGATGGTCCAGATACTCAATTAGTCTAAAGAAGGACAATTGTATTGCTTCTTTAATCAGGACAACCATCTTCAGCTGTGCTAACAATTTCAAAAGGGTTTTCTAATGATAAATTAGCCTTTAAAAATGATAAACCTGGATTAGCTAACACAGCGTGCCATTGGAACACAGGAGTGATGGTTGCTGATAATGGGCCTCTGCACGCCTATGTAGATATTCCGTAAAAAATCTGCCGTTTCCAGCTACAATAGTCATTTACAACATTAACAATGTCTACACTGTATTTCTGATCAATTTGATGTTATTTTAAATGGACAAAAAAAATTGTTTTACTTTCAAAAACAAGGACATTTCTAAATGACCTCAAACATTTGAACTGTAGTGTATGTTTAGACAATAAATAAGCAAAACAACTTCTATTTTGAAGTGTAACATTTCTTGTAATTGAAACACCTTGTCCTTAAAGTGACAACCAGCAGTTGAAACAATAAAGTGTCCTCCCAGCCCGTTTCTGTAAAAAACTGAGGGATGGGACTGGAAAAATGTGACCGCTCTCAAATTCATAGACAGAGCAATGGATGCAAGGATTGACCATCCATTCATGATAAAAAAATTATATTGTTTTGGCAATGTTGAGGCTATTTGTTTAAATTTCCTTTGTTTACAAATATTGGAGTAAAACAAGCTTCTATTTTGGGTTCTGATGATGTCTGACAGTTGAACAAAGCTCATGAGGCATTTACAAGTTATATTCTTCAAGAATCAGTGGGTACATTTCAATCATGTATAACTCCAAAAAGGATGTAGCAACTACAGATTGCCCCTTTAAGCTGAACAAATAATTGAAATGTAGCTTGTGGCTAGCCTAAGTGGCTATTGGGCTTACCTTGAAGTTGTTGGTAATGTTGGGTGACTTTGTCCTCTTGAAAATGTCCATACTTATAGGTTACAATGATAACACGTCATGTACAATTGTCTGAAATGACAAGCATTTAGAATTAAAACATGTAAATGTAAAGTTATTAGGTACAAGAAACACCAGGGAGATACAATTACCTTCATCAACCTTTGGTACAATGAGAACACTAAACTCAGTGGACTGAGCCCTTGTTACATATTAGCTGTTTGCTTAACAACTACACAAGGCAATTTGCAACTGTAAGCAACTTCATATAGCCACCCAGAAAAAAGGCAGACATCCAGACTTCAGGTTGAATTGTTTTTTAGCTACAGTAAAATATATCAAACAGTGATGACAGGCATTGACAGGACGGTCACATACACAAGTTCACAGGTTAGGTAGGACATGATATATCTTTTAGATAGGAACTACAGTAACGATACATGCCCTCAATGTGAAGTTACATCAATCCATAAATACAGAGCACAGGTACAACCCTTTTCATATAAACCTTTTAAGGTAACGTTATTAAGAAAAAGCATTGAATTACCAATAACTTGCTAGCAACAGCTAGTGTGACATTAAAGCGCACTGAATGACGGTGCTAGTTAGCGTGTACTTATCATGGCAAGTAAGCAAACACTTGATTAACTTGTCGAAATAGGCTTTAAATACATTAACGGCAACAAAAAATATATACATAGTCACATTCGATAATGACTTTGGGATATATGAACCGGTTTTCAAAAGACTATTGTGTTATAGTTTTAAACAGTTTTTATCTAAAGAGGAAATAGACACAAACCTGCTCTCAGAATATCTCTCTCAGACTGAAGAGCAGGCAGACCAACTTTCCAAATAGGGGAGAAGCACTCAAAACCCAATAGTTGTTCTTTCAAGGAAAATAATGCAAAAAAGGTCAGTCTGAAGACCTCTTGTATTGCCAACCGTCCTACAATGGCAGTAAAGATGTTTTATGAATTCTACGACACATAATGAAAGGAAACGTATCACACCCTTTAGTGAAGTGAATGGTTTCACCCACTACTCTGCCGGAGAACGACTGTGTTCTATGATATTACATTGCTCGCAGCGCGAGTGGGGTTGATGCGAACTCTACTTTTTCACAAGGCCAAGGATCCTAACAAAACATGAATTCGTTGCATTCTCATGAACTACACTGACTGCGATGGCGACTTCACAATGGGGAAAACATGACTGTAAGTACTCATGTGATTGTTGATTAAGTTAGGCGTATTGTCTATTCTGACTGAGTGTTGTGCATTCCTTATACCAGAATGGGTGAATTACCTAAAATTGGACCTCTTCATCCCCATGGCCACACCTTGATTCAGAAAATACGCCATTTTATTTATGAAAAGTGTATCTTTCAAACTCTGTGCTACTTATGTTTGTGATCTACTTCATATCTTACTTTGGGAATCCACACATGGAAAAACGATGTTTATACATGTTTCAAGATAACTAACCTATGATAATGCATGAACTCCACTGCTGCTCTGTAGACTACTGCAACCACTTTACATTTGTAAAGGGTCAATTAGTGTACACTGACTAAGTTTAATAGGATTCATTGAGGAAATCAGTCAACCTATCTGAAATGGAACTGTGTTTTTTAAAATGATATATTTAGGGATATTTGAATACATAATTGTTATTCTATTACAGCAAGTTCAGGGGGACAACAAGAGAGAAAAAGAAACAGCATGTCCCTCCCTATGGAATGTAAGCTTAACACACACACACTGCTATACAATGATTGTACAATATGTTGTGGAGCAGAGTACATTAACAATAGTGTGTACCTTTAGACAGACACACTGTGACAGTTTTAACTTTTTTTTATTTGGGGCTTGAACTGAAGTTATACTTTTGTGTTGTTTTTAGTTTCTGAGCTGAGGATTGTCATAGTGGGGAAGACAGGAGCAGGGAAGAGTGCATCAGGAAACACCATACTGGGAAGAACAGAGTTTGAAGTAAATTGTGCTGCCCAGTCGGTGACCAAACAATGTGGTAGGAGCAGTGAGATGGGCATCACAGTCATCGACACCCCGGGTCTGTTTGACACTCTACTCTCAGAGTCTTCAGTGAGGACCCAACTAGTGGAGTGCATCGCCCTCTCCTCTCCTGGACCACATGTCTTCCTGCTTGTTGTCCAAATTGGTCGTTTTACAGAAGAAGAGCAGAACGCTGTTAAGAGGATCAAGGACATCTTTGGAGAGGCAGCAGTGAGACACACCATGGTCCTGTTCACCTGTGGAGATAAATTAAAAAAGAAAAGCATTGAGGAGTTTATCCAAGAGGCTGGTGCAAGACTAAAGCAGCTCATTGAGACATGTGGAAACCGATACCACGTCTTCAACAATGAGAACACAGATGACCGTGAGCAAGTAAAGCAGCTGATGAACAAAGTAACAGCCATGGTGAAAGAGAATAAAGGGAGCTGTTACACCAACGACATGTACCAACAAGTGGAGAGAGCCATCCAGAGGAGAGAGAAAGAACTGAAAAGGGGGTATGAAAAAGAGCTGAAAGAGAAGGAAGATCTGGAGTCACAATTAGAGCGAGCAATGAAGGCACTGGATCTGAAAGACTCTGATATACAAGAAAAACAGAAAGAGATAGATGACCTGCAGGGACAAGTGAAACGGATTAGAGAGGACAAAGACTTGCTCAAAAAGAAGAAACAGAGAGTCAGAGAAAAGGCAGAAAAAGACTTTGACAAGAAAAATATTGTTTTTGAATTCGCTAGAAAATCTACTGAACGCTGTACCACACAATGATGTTGTAAAAGAGCAGAGCCTTTTGGCATGTTGTCATTATGAACGTAACGTTTGACTTCATAACTATCACTCCTTGGTTTGGGCAGCCATGTTAGCCTTAGGCAGCCATTTTACTGTAAGTGATTATACATGGACTCTGCAAGAACAACAGCAGCCAGAATTTGAGCACTAATGTTGCACATTATTCCAGTTCAAACACCTGTATTATCAGCCAGACAAAGACAATGATATGAATAATGATTCTGTTGCTTGCTTTTTGCATAATGCTTGCTTACATAATGCAATATTAATCTCATGTTAATGTAAATTGTATGATGAATATATTTTTATAGAATACATTGCATTGTATCTTTTGATAAACCTTCCATTTTGTAGTACAGCATCAATGTCCTTTGTTTTTACTCTTCATTAGTGTTTGTTGGGTTTGCACAGAAAGGCACTGAGCAGTGTAATAGTAAAGAATAGTGTTGGTGTAAAAATATAACAGTAAAAAAAATAATTAAGTTAATTTTAATATTTGTTCATTTTTGGTCAAGAAATGTCACCAACCACGAAAGCAATATTTTTACAACATCAATACAATGTCCATGAAAATGATCAGCCATTGTTGACTATACATATTACAATACCTGATGGATATTACAAGTGGTATTTTCAGTGGCCCTTTATTTTAGTGCCATGAAATAATTAGGAAATTAATATGAACTATTTGTGCTTAGTCATTCATCCTTCTCCTGATGAGGAATGGTAGCTGTTTGTGCCTATAAAGGAGGAGTGTGTGTGTGTGTGTGTATATACAGTTGATGTCGGAAGTTTACATACACTTCGGCTGGAGTCATTGCAGGGCGCCAATTTCAAACAACAAATCTCATAAGTAAAATTCCTCAAACATACAAGTATTATATAGCATTTTAAAGATAAACTTCTTGTTAATCCAACCACAGTGTCCGATTTTCAAAAAGGCTTTACGGCGAAAGCATACAATGTGATTATGTTAGGTCAGCGCCTAGTCACAAAAAACATTAGCCATTTTCCAGCCAAAGAGTGGAGTCACAAAAATGAGAAAGAGAGAAAATGAATCACTAACCTTTGATGATCTTCATCAGATGGCACGCATAGGACTTCATGTTACACAATACATGTATGTTTTGTTCGATTAAGTTCATATTTATATCCAAAAATCTCAGTTTACTTTGGCGCGTTATGTTCAGTAATGTTTTACCTCCAAAACATCCTGTGATTTTGCAGAGAGCCACATCAATTTATAGAAATACTCATCATAAACGTTGATGAAAGATACACGTGTTATGCATAGTATTAAAGATTAACTTCTCCTTAATACAACCGCTGTGTCAGATTTCAAAAAAGCTTTACGGTGAAAGCACACCATGCGATAATCTGAGTACAGCGCTCAGCCACCAAAACAAGCCATACATATACCCGCCATGTTGTGGAGTCAACAAAAGTCTGAAATAGTGTTATAAAAATTCCCTTACCTCTTCATCGGAATGCACTCCCAGGAATCCCAGTTCCACAATAAATGTTTGTTTTGTTCGATTATGTCCAAATACCTCCCTTTTTGTTCTCGCGTTAAGTTCACTAATCCAAATGCACAAAGTGCGGGCACTAAGTCCAGACGAAAAGTCAAAAAATTCCATTAACGTTCAGAGAAACATGTCAAACGATGTATATGATCAATCTTTAGGATGTTTTAATCATAAATCTTCAATAATATTCCAACCGGACAATTCCGTTTAGAAAGGAAAGGGAACGGAGCTCGTGCTCACGGCCGCGCGTGATAAACACCTCAGGGCTTTTAGCTGAGCCACTTACTGTGAATGGTCTTATTCTCTCCCCTTTCACAATAGAAGCCTGAAACAACTTTCTAAAGACTGTTGACGTCTAGTGGAAGTGTCGGGAAGTGCAAACTGACCCCATTTACACTGGATATTGGATAGGCATCACTTGAAAAACTACAAACCTCAGATTTCCCACTTCCTGGTTGGATTTTTTTCAGGTTTTCGCCTGCCATATGAGATCTGTTATATTCACAGACATCATTTTAACAGTTTTGGAAAGTAGTAGCAGGTTATTTAGTTCGGGCTCGCTCATCCAAAATTCCAAATGTTGCCCCCTAATCTAGTGAGGCTAACTTGTTTTTCAACCACTCCACACATTTCTTGTTAACCAACTATAGTTTTGGCAAGTCGGTTAGGACATCTACTTTGTGCATGACAGGTAATTTTTCCAACAATTGTTTACAGATTATTTCACTGTATCACAATTCCTGTTGGTCTGAAGTTTACATACACTAAGTTGACTGTGCCTTTAAACAGCTTGGAAAATTCCAGAAAAGTATGTCATGGCTTTAGATGTTTCTGATAGGCTAATTGACATAATTTGAGTCAATTGGAGGTGTACCTGTGGATGTATTTCAAGGCCTACCTTCAAACTCAGTGCCTCTTTGATTGACATCATGGGAAAATCAAAAGAAATCAGCCAAGACCTCAGAAAACAAATTGTAGACCACAAGTCTGGTTCATCCTTGGGAGCAATTTCCAAACGCCTGAAGGTACCACTTTATCTGTACAAACCATAGTATGCAAGTAAAAACACCATAGGACCACACAGCAGTCATACCGCTCAGGAAGGAGTCACGTTTTGTCTCCTACAGATGAACGTACTTTGGTGCGAAAAGTGCCAAAGTCAATCCCAGAACAACAGCAAAGGACCTTGTGAAGATGCTGGAGGAAACAGGTACAAAAGTATCTATATCCACAGTGAAACGAGTCCTATATCGACAACCTGAAAGGCCGCTCAGCAAGGAAGTAGACACTGCTCCAAACCCGCCATTAAAAATCCAGACTACGCTTTGCGACTACATGGGGAAAAAGATTGTACTTTTTGGAGAAATGTACTCTGGTCTGATGAAACAAATTACCATCGTTATGTTTGGAGGACAAAGGGGGAGCCTTGCAAGCCGAAGAACACCATCCCAACCGTGAAGCATGGGAGTGGCAGCATCATGTTGTGGGGGTGCTTTGCTACAGAAGGGACTGGTGCACTTCACAAAATAGATGGCATCATGAGGTTGGGAAATTATGTGGATATATTGAAGCAACATCTCAAGACATCAGTCAGGAAGTTAAAGCTTGGTCGCAAATGGGTCTTCCATATGGACAATGACGCCAAGCATACTTCCAAAGTTGTGGCAAAATGGCTTAAGGACAACAAATTCAAGGTATTGGAGTGGCCATCACAAAGCCCTGACCTCAATCCTATAGAAAATGTGTGGGCTGTACTGAATAAGCGTGTGCGAGTAAGTAGGCCTACAAACCTGACTCATTTACACCAGTTCTGTCGAGGAATGGGCCAAAATTCACCCAACTTATTGTGGGAAGCTTGTGGAAGGCTACCCGAAACGTTTGACCCAAGTTAAACAATTTAAAGGCAATGCTACTAAATACTAATTGAGTGTATAAACTTCTGACCCACTGGGAATGTGATGAAAGAAATAAAATCTGAAAGAAATAATTCTCTCTGCTATTATTCTGACATTTCACATTCTTAAAATAATGTGGTGATCCTAAAACAGGGAGTTTTTACTAGGATTAAATGTCAGGAATTGTGAAACACCTTAGCCAAATACATTTAAACTCAATTTATGTAAACTTCCGACTTCAACTGTATTGCTAGCTGATTCAGCCTGACAGACAGGACTAAACCCAAATTCGGGTAAATATGAACTGATTGACTCTCATATGTGCAATACCTAAGCATATCTTTATGGTCATCACTGAGGGTAACAAGTAAAACCTATATTCATGCTGTTAGTAGTAATGCTAAAGGACATTTCTGAACATCCTGTCCTAGAAATTGTGAGAGGAGAAATTAGTTAATGTGTGTTCTCTGTCTTGGCTGAAGAGCTTGGCTGCCCTGAACATTTCCAGTTAAAATGTCTTCAGGCCAATTTTCCAGGCTGATAGGAAAGGCAAGGCTAACTTTCACTCTCTTCTTATCTCAGTCAATTCCATTTCCATTCCAGTCAATTCAGGAAGTACACTGAAATCCATTTCTAATCAATGCCTTTCAATTATAAGAATTACTAAATTGGAATTTGGTTGACATTCTGAATTGAAATGGAATTTACCCCGATCATGCTATCAGTTCTTCAAAAAGTCCCCCTGTTTCAAACATTTAGATTTGCTTTTTTCGAGTGCCTAGTATCTATGACAGTCCCCTTACATTTGTTCTGTGTAGATGTGTTTGCTGTTTTGCCTGCAAGATTAAAGAATATTAAACAATATTTAGAGGTGAGTTGTTCTTGTGGACATTATTAGACACAATCATGGAGACAATGATTTATTCATTAACACAAGGATAAAAAGTCATGTTTTTTACATGTGGAAATCAGTCACACAATTATGTATAAAAGCATTCAAGTTTGTGAATCACTAATTGTATATGTCATAGGAATCTGGTGCCTGACAGCACAGTTGATGACGTAGCAGGCAACCATTAGTTGATGCATGCAACGTCTGAGCAGGGAAAAGCGACCTAATTCTGCATTCATAACCAAGTGGGAAGGCTGTAATTTACCAGTTGTGATGTCGTGAATACCAGTTGGATACATTCATGTGCTTTGAACTTGTTGAGAAACGCCAATTGGCTAATGGCCAACAAGCTGCATCAACTGTAAACTGAAAGAACAGCTATCAATCTTATAAACAAATTAGTGTAAAAATGTATAAATAATTTTTTGTTTGCATGTAACTCCCAAATGCTAAAGTAAAAAGGCTGTTATTGGGGTCATTGTCTTACTAGGTGACATCGGAGGTCAGCTACTGCACAGTCGATAAAGTGGCACACAACCTTGGTTGAGACATGCATCGTCTGAGCAGGGGAACAACTTCCTGGTCACCATTAGACGCCCACAATTGCTACCGTTTTGGGGGATGGAGAAAGACTGTCTCAAAGCACAGAGACTAGAAGAGGAAATGGCTGTTTATCTCCCCACTTCCTCCTGTAGAAGCCAGCCATTGTAGTGGAAAAGTCACATGATTTAAATTCAAAATGTGTCTAACGACCTGCCTTCTAGACACAACTTTATTTTTTAACTCATAATAACCGTATACTCATAGCATTCACCATGCAACAATGCTACTTCCCCTTTACGGCTATCCTTCCTCTTATGCTGCCATCTCTGAGTGTGTAGCAGCCTACTGTAAGTCACATGATTTCATAGAAAATGTCTCTGCATTAGAACTCCCTGCCCTCTAAACACGTTTGTGTTGACTCAAAAGTGTCCGTGATGCATCAAGTTTCTACATAGATCCAAAATGAGGAAATGCATTGACTGTGGTGCATAGTGGTTAATGAAGCTTTCTTTAAATTATGAGAACCATGGTTCTGTGAGGTCCTAAGAATAAGACAGTACAGAATTATCACATGGATTAAGTAAACAATTACATCATGTCCCTTAGGGAAATTTGCTTGACATATGTTTGATGGCTGAAATGTGTCCATTGTGAGAGTTAATACAAATAAAGTATTACTTAATTTTAGGCACCTCATATTTTATCAGGAGTAACAGACTCCTGAAAAAAATGGAACTCAATACAACAACATTCTTCAGTGATAACAAAAAAAATGACAAACAGCTAAATAAACTCAGCAAAAAAAGAAACGTCCCTTTTTCAGGACCCTGTCTTTCAAAGATAATTTGTAAAAATCCAAATAACTTCACAGATCTATATTGTTAAGGGTTTAAACACTGTTTCCCATGCGTGTTCAATTAACCATAAACAGTTAACGACCGTTCCGCAGGTGCATGCTCATTAAGACACTAACAGCTTACAGACGGTAGACAATTAAGGTCAGTTATGAAGCCTTAGGACACTGAAGAGGCCTTTCTACTGACTGAAATAATCTGCATGCTGCAAGAAGGCATGAGGACTGCAGATATGTCCAGGGCAATACATTGGAGGTCAGGAGTTTATAAACACCTTAGCCAAATACATTTAAACTCAGTTTTTCACAATTCCTGACATTTAATCCTAGGTCAGTTAGGATCACTACTTTATTTTAAGAATGTGAAAAGTCAGAATAATAGTAGAGAATTATTTATTTCAGCTTTTATTTCTTTCATCACATTCCCAGTGGGTCAGAAGTTTACATGCATTTGGTAGTAATGCCTTTAAATTGTTTAACTTTGGTCAAACGTTTCAGGTAGCCTTTCACAAGCTTCCCACAATAAGTTGGGTGAATTTTGTCCCATTCCTCCTGACAGAGCTGGTGTAACTGAGTCAGGTTTGTAGGCCTCCTTGCTCGCACACACTTTTTCAGTTCTAACCACAAATTGTCTATAGGATTGAGGTCAGGGCTTTGTGATGGTCACTCCCATACCTTGACTTTGTCCTTAAGCCATTTTGCCACAACTTTGGAAGTTGTCCAACTTTGGAAGTTGACTGATGTCTTGAGATGTTGCTTCAATATATCCACATAGATGGCATCATGAGGAATGAAAAATTATTTTGTGAAGTGCACCAGTCCCTCCTGCAGCAAAGCACCCCCACAACATGATGCTGCCTCCCCCGTGCTTCACGGTTGGGATGGTGTTCTTCAGCTTGCAAGCTTCCCCCTTTTTCCTCCAAACATAACGATAGTCATTATGGCCAAAACGTTCTATTTTTATTTCATTAGACAGTGCAGTTGCAAACCGTAGTCTGGCTTTTTTCCCCCGCGGTTTTGGAGCAGTGGCTTCTTCCTTACTGAGCAGCCTTTCAGGTTTTGTCGATATAGGACTCATTTTACTATGGATATAGATACTTTTGTACCTGTTTCCTCCAGCATCTTCACAAGGTCCTTTGCTGTTGTTCTGGGATTGACTTTGGCACTTTTCGCACCAAAGTACGTTCATCTCTATGAAACAGAATGCGTTTCCTTCCTGAGCGGTATGACGGCTGCGTGGTCCCATGGTATTTATACTTGCGTACTATTGTTTGTACAGATGAACGTGGTACCTTCAGGCATTTGGAAATTGCTCCCAAGGATGAACCAGACTTGTGGAGGTCTACACATTTTTTTCTGAGGTCTTGACTGATTTCTTTTGATTTTCACATGATGTCAAGCAAAGAGGCACAGAGTTTGAAAGTAGGCCTTGAAATACATCCACAGGTACACCTCCAATTGACTCAAATTAAGTCAATTAGCTTATCAGAAGCTTCTAAAGCCATGACATCATTTTCTGGAATTTTCCAAGCTGTTTATAGGCACGGTCAACTTAGTGTATGTAAACTTCTGACCCACTGGAATTGTGATTAAGTGAAATAATCTGTCTGTAAACAATTGTTGGGAAAATTACTTGTCATGCACAAAGTAGATGTCCTAACCGACTTGCCAAAACTATAGTTTGTTAACAAGAAATGTGTGGAGTGGTTGATACACTTAGGTTGGAGTCATTAAAACTCGTTTATGTAAACTTCCGACTTCAACTGTAAATTGCAATGTCCGTACTGTGAGATGCCTAAGACAGCTCTACAGGGAGACAGGACGGACAGCTAATCGTCCTCGCAGTGGCAGACTATGTGTAACACCACCGGATCGGTACATCCGAACCTCACACCTTCGGGACAGGTACAGGATGGCAACAACAAGTGCCGAGTTACACCAGGAACGCACGATCCCTCCATCAGTGCTCAGACTGTCCGTAATAGGCTGGGAGAGGCTGGACTGAGGGCTTGTAGGCCTGTTGTAAGGCAGGTCCTCACCAGACATCACTGGCAAAATCGTCTCCTATGGGCACAAACCCATCGTCGCTGGACCAGACAGGACTGGCAAAAAGTGCTATTCACTGACGAGTCGCAGTTTTGTCTCACCAGGGGTGATGGTCGGATTCGCGTTTGTCGTCGAAGGAATGAGCGTTACACCGAGGCCTGTACTCTGGAGCAGGATTGATTTGGAGGTGGAGGGTCCGTCATGGTCTGGGGCGGTGTGTCACAGCATCATCGGACTGAGCTTGTTGTCATTGCAGGCAATCTCAACGCTGTGCGTTACAGGAAGACATCCTCCTCCCTCATGTGTTACCCTTCCTGCAGGCTCATCCTGACATGACCCTCCAGCATAACAATGCCACCAGCCATACTGCTCATTCTGTGTGTGATTTCCTGCAAGACAGGAATGTCGGTGTTCTGCAATGGCCAGCGAAGAGCCTGGATCTCAATCCCATTGAGCACGTTTGGGACCTGTTGGATCGGAGGGTGAAGGCTAGGGTCATTCCCCCCAGAAATGTCCGGGAAGTTGCAGGTGCCTTGGTGGAAGAGTGGGGTAACATTTCACAGCAAGACCTGGCAAATCTGGTGCAGTCCATGAGGAGGAGATGCACTGCAGTACTTAATGCAGCTGGTGGCCACAGCAGATACTGACTGTTACTTTTGATTTTGACACCCTCTTTGTTCAGGGACACATTATTCAATTTCTGTTAGTCACATGTCTGTGGAACTTGTTCAGTTTATGTCTCAGTTGTTGAATCTTATGTTCATACAAATATTTACACATGTTAAGTTTGCTGAAAAAAGATGCAGTTGACAGTGAGAGGACATTACTTTTTTTGCTGAGTTTTTGTTCATCAACCCCCCCAAGTGTCATTCTTAATTTAGGCTACAATAATAGTAGAATATATTTATTTAATATATTTGAACAGGGACAATGCACAACAAAACTTAAGTCTCAGAAGTGAGAAGTTGTGATGTGTTGCAACAGATTTAGATAACATCTAATTTACATCTGCAGTCTTCCTGTCAACATGCCTTGTGGTAACCACAATACTTTCTATCTCTCATATCTCAACTTGTACATGGTCATCTTACTGTAGAAACATGTCTTTCGCCAAGTGTTAAGTGCAGATAGTCCAGTGAGGTTCTATCCAGCAAAATATGTTCTATTGTCCAATGTTCTCTTTGTACACCTTGTCTCCATCTCCCTATGCCCTGTACTAGTTAGATGATAGCACGGAAAGGAAGAAGTTAAAGAGAGTCCTTTGCTTCTTTTTTTTTCGGAATTGGCAATAAAAACAATGGGTAAAAAAATAGGGAGGTATTTTCAGTGACTTTATTTTATAGTGCCATGAAATAACTGAAATGAATAGTAATGGTTTGTGCTTAAATATTTCATCTCCATTCATCATGCTTCTGAGGCAGCAATGGGAGCTGTGACTGCAACTGTAAATACATTTTACAGTAGCACATAGCTTATGCCACCTGACAGGCAGAAATAAACATTTAACTTTCACCTTTACTCAGGGGGAAATACATTATGAGCTGTCAAATGTGCGATACCCAGATCTTTATGTTCATCCTCTAAGTACTGATGACAGACATTTCCAAGGATTCTATCCTGTAATTATGAGAGGAGATATGAGTTATGTGTGGTGTTCTCTGTCTTGGCTGAAGACCTTGGCTGCCCTGACGTGTTTCAGTTAAAATGTATTTAGGCCCGTTTCCACACTGATAGAGAAGGCAAGGCCAACTTTCACTTTCTTATTCTCTACCAGTTCTTTAAAAAGTCCACTTAGGTTATTTTCTGCTGTTTTCTAGTGCCCTCTAGTGGCTATGATAGTTACATTTGTTCCGTGTAGATTGTGTGTGAAGGGATCACTGCCGCGACCTCCCCTTAAACAAACAATTTTACCACAGTACTACTATGGTGCTTTCATTCATACCATGGTATAGTCTTAATCATGGAAATGTAGCATGGTTTTAACCTTGAAGTATGATAATACTACCATAGTACTAACATTATACCTATATATGACCATGGTCTTGCATCATTTATAACATGGTATAGATCTGAATCACCCTGAAGAAGGCACAGTGATGCCAAAACGTTGGTGGAGTTTTACCCAATACATTACTGGGAGGTTATACATATGGAGTGAGCGACTCTTTGTTTTTATAGCTTAGAGTGAATCAATTGTATTTATAAAGCCCTTCTTACATCAGCTGATGTCACAAAGTGCTGTACAGAAACTCAGCCTAAAACCCCAAATAGCAAGCAATGCAGGTGTAGAAGCACAGTTTATTCTCCGTTAGTCAGCATTTCTACACTAAATACTTTTCTCTGGGTGTGCGCCAGCTCCTGCTTTTTAATAGATCTGAATCATGACAATGTACCATGATTTTAGCTTTGAAGTATGATGGAACTGCCATGCACCTAAATAATACCATGGCACTGCCTCATTTATACCATAGTATAGATATGGATCATGGAAATAACATGGTAATGCCTCATTTATACCATAGTGTAGATATGGATCATGGAAATAACATGGTAATGCCTCATTTATACCATAGTATAGATATGGATCATGGAAATAACATGGTTTGAAACTGCATTATACATTCTACCATGGTAATGCACAATTATGATTGTGACGTAGAAGTGTCACAGGTCACGGGCAGCGTTTGGTAAACTAACACACCCACACCTCACCCTCCCTGCTCCGTTTTTAGCTACATTAGCAATGTGGGTCGACACAAGTTAACTTGACAATCTAAGAATACACAGACACGCTTTCATGTTTAATTGAAGTGACGTTTATTGTACTTATCAATGTTATGGATGAGCGCCATGCTTGTTTCTGTAAATGTGTGATATTGTTCTATATTGTATTATGATAAACTGATTTGCAAAGGTTCAATCAATATAATTAATGATATGTTTAGCTGAGTGGCTTTGATGTTTGCAATGGCTTAATTGATTAAGGAGTTTGGTATGTTCTGACGGGAGGGGCTTCCCCTAGAAAATGAGCCACTCTTTCAGTTCAAGAGAGGGACCGTTTTGACTGAGCTGTTGATGTGCAGCTCTGTTTAAGCTGTCCCACAATGTATACCTTAATGGCAGTACTGTTTATCTTCCAGAATCACTTACTTTTGCGGCTCTGCCATCGTTTTATTTGAAAGAGGTTAGGTTTTTCAGTTTAACCTTCTGGCCTACTCTACGCGACAATGATAAATGGTACCAAAAAATATAATATGGTACCATCTATATGAATTGTGCATTACCATAGTACAATGGCAGTATAATGCATTAAATAAATAAACCCCCCAAGGTCAAGAGGTTGGTTTGTATTATATTGGTGAATTTATATACAAGTATAGGCAAGTTTCTGATAAAGTCTGAGGCAGACTACTATTGTTGGTCCTAGTTTGACTGTAACACCAACGAAAAAGAGACCTAGTTGCTGTGTGAAAAGGGAACTACTTTATGTATTAATAGTACTGTTTTTTGCTCATGTTTGGGTTCCCTGTTTTGCCAACCTGAAATGTGGGAGAAGAGAACTGTGTGCAATAATTTATTAAAAAGTGAGTTTACATTTTTACACTATTGATAAATGGTCACCACACTCTTGATTCCATAGTGCTGCTGGTTCCTTGTCTGTTGAAACTGACTGACTGGCTGGCTGTTCCCTATGGGCCCTGGTCAAACGTAGTGCACTATAGGAAATAGGGTGCTGTTTCGGCTGTATTCCCCAGAGTTTAAAGTGTGTTTGTCTCCCTCTACTGGCTAGGAGGACCAAGACAGACCAGGCCACCATGGCTCACATGGCTGTGTCTCAATAGTTTTAAATGGATTCCTTTCCTCCTATCATTTCCTTCTAGGAGAGGCTGTACATGACCAGACCAGGGGAAACTCCAGGCCTTAGTTATAGACCTGGAGGTTTTCCCAGTCAGGTCACTTGGTCAGGAAAAAGTCCCAGACATATTCATATCATATCAACTGATATGAGGGGACTTTAAAAGATGTATGACTATATGGCTATAGCTATTAATCTTTTAAAACCAGTTCTAACCAGTTTATCTATCTAGTGATATGTAGGAAAGGAGGAGGAAAGATTAACAAAAGTACTGAGATGTAGCCGGTCTCACTCAACAGTGCTGGCCAGTGTCTTTATAACTTCACAGTTTAAACATCATGATTTACAGAGTCTAGATAACTGTGTGCATTCATCCAATTAATAATTCCACTGTTCTGTCCCATATTGATGATGTCAAAATGACAATGGTACGAACACCGACCCATATGTCCATGGAACGACCGAGTCAGAGAGTGTAAAAAATACTTTATTATTTTAAGGCTGAGAATCTTGTTGATTAAAACATATTTTGTTTATAATACCAATGCATGAAAGCTGCCCTGAAAATCATGAATGTAGCTAACTACTAAACCCTTCTGCTGGCTGGGATGTTGGTTGGTCTGTTGCCAGGAGTAATAATACTTTATTATGGAGATGTCTCGGCTCTTGTCCAGAAACAGCCCTTCCCTTTAGGGTTTCTACTGGCCCACTGGCCTCTTGTCCAGAAACAGCCCTTCCCTTTAGGGTTTCTACTGGCCCACTGGCCTCTTGTCCAGAAACAGCCCTTCCCTTTAGGGTTTCTACTGGCCCACTGGCCTCTTGTCCAGAAACAGCCCTTCCCTTTAGGGTTTCTACTGGCCCACTGGCCTCTTGTCCAGAAACAGCCCTTCCCTTTAGGGTTTCTACTGGCCCACTGGCCTCTTGTCCAGAAACAGCCCTTCCCTTTAGGGTTTCTACTGGCCCACTGGCCTCTTGTCCAGAAACAGCCCTTCCCTTTAGGGTTTCTACTGGCCCACTGGCCTCTTGTCCAGAAACAGCCCTTCCCTTTAGGGTTTCTACTGGCCCACTGGCCTCTTGTCCAGAAGCAGCCCTTCCCTTTAGGGTTTCTACTGGCCCACTGGCCTCTTGTCCAGAAACAGCCCTTCCCTTTAGGGTTTCTACTGGCCCACTGGCCTCTTGTCCAGAAACAGCCCTTCCCTTTAGGGTTTCTACTGGCCCACTGGCCTCTTGTCCAGAAACAGCCCTTCCCTTTAGGGTTTCTACTGGCCCACTGGCCTCTTGTCCAGAAACAGCCCTTCCCTTTAGGGTTTCTACTGGCCCACTGGCCTCTTGTCCAGAAACAGCCCTTCCCTTTAGGGTTTCTACTGGCCCAATAAGTACATGGTCTACAGATATCCCTAGACACTTGTAGAGATCTGAGAGGACTTGATAGGATGAATCAATATAGTGATAGCTCCACCTTGCCCTCTGATAGGTGGAATATCACCATATTGCTTAAACCTGTCCAATCCTCTCAGACCTCCACCAGTGCCTATAGGAAGGGGCTAGTTAGGGGTTGTTTCTGGACAGGGGCTCTGTTGTTTCTACTAGAACCCTTCCTCTACATGCAGACACTTCTGATTACCATTGTTACTGTAAGAATCATCAGTGGGAATTACCAGCTTTAATAAACTGTCATGAAGATTATTTGTGTTATTTAAAGAACATGTCCTCATTGAATAATAATAAAAACATTGAATTTAATAATACCTGGCATTTGTGTTAAATTATCATTCCATAATGTTTACTGGTGACATAAACAGACACAGAGCCAGGTTAAATGTCATAGAGCTTTATGTAAGCTATATAATATACATATATAGAAGTAAGTGGGTCTACAGACTATAACAACAGAATGACAACGGTGTATGCTGTATATATCCCTGTATGCAATGCAATGCAATACAATACAGTTGTAATTACAATTAAAATCAACTGTGACTAAGCTTGGGACTCTAGAACAGCATTGTTTCAGATTGTCATTGTGTAATGCAGTCTTCAGCAGCTTTTACTACTTTCACACTCATAGCTTCTGCTGCTTTCAACACTAGCTCCCCGACTCTTTAAATTTTTTTTAAAAACTATCTAGAAAGCTGTTACTGTTTTCAGCTTTCTCTCTAGCCTCCCTTTATGTTTTTCCCTCAACTAATTTATTTATTTCTCCTTAGCCTCTTCTTCCAGTTTCAGTTTCTCCAGTTCCTCCTCCCTGAATCTGCTCTTCTATCTCTCTCTCAATCCTCTTCTTCTCCTCTTTATGCTCTTTCTCCCGAGTATGTTTTTCTAACATTTTATTAAGTTCTTCCTCATGTCTGCATTTCTGCTCTTTGTTCTCTCTCAGGATCCTCTCATTCTCCTCTTTAAGCTATTTCTCTTGAGCCTCTTGTTTCATTTTGTCTTTCTTCAGTTTCTCCTCTCTGCGTATCTTCTCTTCATTCTCTCTCAGGATCCTCTCTTTCTCTTCTTCAATCACTCTCTCAGTCTCCTGGAACAACTCAGTGGTGTAGTGGCTTCCTCCATTCATCTTCACCATCTTGTTTATCTTCTCAAGCAGCTCAGTGACCTGGGAGCTATTCGTATTTTGTTGTTGAAGACATGATATCACCCATTGCATTTTGAAACTAAACTTCCTAAACTTGGATTTTCACCCAGGAAGTTGTCAATTGTTACACCATCATCATCATCATCAACACTCTCTCCATGTGTGAAGAGAACCATGGTGTATTTCGATGTTTCATCACCAAAGAATCTCTGAATAATCTCCACAGTTTTCTGTTCCTCTTCAGTGAATCTTCCCAGCTTGATCACAACCAGGAACACATGGGGACCAGGAGCAGAGAGAAAGATGCACAGAGCGATCTTTTTCAGTGCCTCTTTATTGGATAATGTAGTATGTAACGACCCTGGGGTGTCAATAACAGCTACACTTTGCCTATCCACCTTCCCTTTTTCCTTTTCACAGTTTTTTGTCAGAGAATTAGAGGAAACCCTTGATTCTAAATCTGATGCACTTTTCCCAGCTCCAGTCTTCCCGACCAGAACAATGCAGACCTCCTTTTGTGTCTGTGGTTGGAGTTCTGTTGGATTAAATGGACACGGCTGTTACCTTTTTAAAGAGGTTTAGTCTTCATGTACCACACGTTGTCACATTTTGAGGAACGGCTACATTTTTAAGTTTCACACTTCTTCTTGACACAAAGCTGTACTTCATGGAATGCACAAAATAATCTGTGAGCATTGCCTGTACAGATCTTAATTTGAGCAAGTTTGCTACAACAGGAAAATATTCCTACAGCAACAGTAAATGTGAAATATAATGTGGATTTTAATTAATGGACATTTTTGTAGGGGTTGATACATTTTACATTATGGAAACTCAAGTCTGAAATTTGTGCGAGTCTGTTTTTCTGCCATAATTCTTTTGTTGCTAAATTGACTACCATCAAATACCAACAAAACTCTACATGTTACTTTTATAAAATAAAGGCCACAGTACAAAAATACATTTCTAATCCATGTGTTCCTTTTTAGAATCATTACACACAGAGAGAGAGACTTGACTTTGTGTTTTTCTTTAATGAAACATTCTCATTTCATTATAACCTCACCACCACCACCCCTAAAATAAAACGCTAATATATCCTGTACTGCATACATGTACCATACTCACCTTTCCCTCTACAACACGATACAAAACAACACCACACATCACAATAACCAAAAAACCTCACCACTTCTACAACCATATATCCAAAACATCTTCCCCTGCTATACAGACAGCCCCCCCAACACACCATATCTCCTGAAACATCTCCACACTTTTTTATAGAACTCAAACTCCACCCTAATGCGCACAGAGACCATCCCATTGAATAATAGTAAAGGATCTGTTATCCTCCACCTTTGACCCTGTTCCTCCTTGTTAGCCAAATAGCCAACTTTGCCTGAGCAAACAGTTCAATTCAACAACACACATTTGGCCTTTTCCTTATTTGAATGAATAGACTGATGAGTTTCAGAAGAAAGTTCTTTGTTTCTGAGCCATTTTAAGCCTGTAATCGAATCCACAAATGCTGATGATCCAGATACTCAACTAGTCTAAAGGCCAGTTTATTGCTTCTTTAATCAGAACAGTTTTCAGCTGCGCTAACATACTTGCATAAGGGTTTTCTAATGATCAATTAGCTTTTAAAATGATACACTTGGATTAGCTAACACAACGTGCCATTGGAACACGAGTGATGGTTGCTTATAATGGGCCTCTGTACGCCTATGTAGATATTCCATAAAAAATTTGCTGTTTCCAGCTACAATAGTCATTTACAAAATTAACAATGTCTACACTGTACTTCTGATCAATTTGATGTTATTTTAATGGATAAAGAAAAGCATATTTCTTTATCCATTAAAATAACATCAAATTGATCAGAAGTACAGTGTAGACATTGTTAATTTTGTAAATGACTATTGTTTATTTTACATTTCTAAGTGACCCTGAACTTTTGAACGGTAGTGTATACTGAGCAAAATTATAAATGTAAAGTGTTGGGTCCATGTTTCATGAGTTGAAATAAAACACCCCATAAATGTTCTACATGCACAAAAAGCTTATTTCTCTAGAATGTTGTACACAAATTTGTTTACATCCCTGTTATTGAGCGTTTCTCCTTTGCAAAGATAATCCATCCACCTGACACATGTGGCATATCAAGAAGCTGATTAAACAGCATGATCGTTACACAGGTGTACCTTGTGCTGAGGACATTAAAGGAGCACTCTAAAATGTGCAGTTTTGTGATACAACACAAGGCCATAGATGTCTCAAGTTGAGGGAGAGTGCAATTGGCATGCTGACTGAAGAAATGTCCACCAGAGCTGTTGCCAGAGCATTTAATGTTCATTTCTCTACCATAAGCCACCTCCCACATCTTTTTAGAGAAAAACAACGGCTGACCACGTGTAATCACGCCAGCCCAGGACCTCCACATCCGGCTTCTTCACCTGCAGGATCGTCGGAGACCAGCCACCCGGACAACTGATGAAACTGAGATTTTCTGTCTGTAATAAAGCCCTTTTGTTGGGAAAAACTCATTCTGATTGGCCTGGGTCTGGCTCCTCAGTTGGTGGGCATGGCACCCAAGGGGATGAGCCTATGGCCTCCCAGGCTCACCCATGGCTGCACCCCTGCCCGGTTATGTGAAATCAATAGATTAGGGCCTAATGAATGCATTTCAGTTGACCGATTTCCATATCTGAACTATAACTCATTAAAATCAATAATTGTTGCATTCTGCATTTAGATTTTTGTTCAAATGACATGTCCAATTTAAAGCTTGTGTATGAAACAAGGGATCATGGAGGAAAAACCTTCACCAGGCCCCATAGTGTTGTTTTCATTTGATCTTAAAAATGTACAATATGAATTTCAAACCAACGGTTTGCAAAGTACTTCTGGACGTTGAGTGTTCTGAAACAATGGCATGCTGTCACTCTGGGAATAACCTAATGTAGCAGGCGTAACAGAAACACCTGAGAGGGAAGCCTCACTTTCTGGTCTTGAGGAGAAGAAGAGAGAACTGTAGGGGTTCTATTCTGCACAGTTCAACAAATTCAATATGTGGAGGAGTTAAGAGAAAGTGTCACAATAAGGGGACTGGATGAATGGGTGAACACAGATGCCTCCCAAGGGTGAGCTGGGTGCCACGGTCAAAGCCGACAGCAAAGTCGACTGTAAACAAAATGAATGTCAAGCACGTGGAGTAATAAGTTAAGATTCAGTGTTTTCACAAGTGTTTTATAAAAACATATATCGCTTTATCAGCCTTGCCAAGGCAAAATACAGAAAATTGGAAGGAAAATACAGGTTTTGTGTTTTTGAATGATTCATCAAGCTGTTTTGTTGATATTACGGCCCGGTGATGCTCGATTTGAGCTAGGCGCTCCTCCCTCACAGCCTTTGCCCGGTGACAGGAAGCCGGTTTACCCCGGTTCAGTGTAATAGAACTTCCTCCTTGTTAACACCGAGGCTCTCATCCAAAAGCGGAAGTCGCATCACAGGCTCTCTTCCTTTTCCCATGAAAACCAGATGCATCCGATTTGTGACTGACCCCATTGAGGGTGCTCAGAGAGCCTGTCAAGCAACTGTGTATATTACCATAGAAAAGGCCACAGAACTGCGCTGTGCTGTCCCTCCAACAATGTCTTGAATGATAGGCTAGTACGAGGAGTTTAGGCGTGTTTTAAAGACTATGGCAGCTAACATAGAATTTTCTATGACTGTACAGTGGTCTACACTCTTAATCAGTAGTCTATTTGAAGTATAACGTATGGGTTCGCTACTCGCCTGAATAGGCATGGAGTTGGACAGCTAGTAGTTTGCTTAGTGAATGAACATCCCTTGATAAATCCATCCCTACATCTCATATGTTATATTACAAAATGTCCATGTTGATGTCCATGATGATGTCCATGTTCTATGATAGGGTCATTTGCAAGGTAGGCTATACAGATGTGCAGCTCATGTCAGGTTGATATAAAAGCTGACATGAGCTGCACATCTGTGTAGCCTACCTTGCAAATGACCCTATCATAGAACATGGACATCTGTAAATGATCCAAAATGGGCTATTGTGTCAAAAATAAAATATTATAGCAAACTATTTAATGGGATAGCTACATGATCTAAAATGCGGAACATGTGCACAGTGTTTGCAGTGCACACAGTCACATTGATTCCTGTGCCAGTTTAGTGAGTGGTTCCCCCAGTGAAGTCACATTGATTCCTGTGCCAGTTTAGTGAGTGGTTCCCCCAGTGAAGTCACATTGATTCCTGTGCCAGTTTAGTGAGTGGTTCCCCCAGTGAAGTCACATTGATTCCTGTGCCAGTTTAGTGAGTGGTTCCCCCAGTGAAGTCACATTGATTCCTGTGCCAGTTTAGTGAGTGGTTCCCCCAGGGAAGTCACATTGATTCCTGTGCCAGTTTAGTGAGTGGTTCCCCCAGTGAAGTCACAGAGAAACTGACAGAAATCAACTGTTTTTAAGAATATCTCTGCAAAATGCACTTAGAAAGTCAGTTTCCTTTTCAAATGAGGTGAAAGAAGATTATGCCTAATATTGTTTGTAAATAGGCACTGTGCAGTTCTTGAGCTGTTTTTGTATCAGTTGTTTGCTTGTGAATGGTAGTGGTATTGTGTCATGGGGTGGCTATTGTGTATAAGGATAAAAAACTATTTGTAGTGTTTTGTTTCAAGTTAAATGTTAACAAAAGGCAAAATGTCAGCTGCTGTATGGCACACATTTTAGTTAAGTTAGTTTAGAATGTAAATTCAAAAGGGGGAATTTTGTATTTTCTAAGACCATCTTCTATACAGCATTTGTCCTAGTTTTAACAAGAAGATTCTATTAAATAAAGGTTTAACCAGAGATCTTGAGCAAGGTAATAAACGTACCAATTATTGGTGATACAAAGATGTAATGCCTGTGTTGTATTGCAGTCTACATTCTCCTGATCTTCTCAAACAGTTCTTTCACTTGGCTTGGATCACCAGACATATTGTTGAACACATGGTATATGTTGCCAAACCTCTCTACCACTTGCCTCCGTGGTTCACCTGCTTTATGGATGAAGTCCTCTATTGACCTTCCCAAGTGGTCTCCATGTGTAAAGAGAATCATGGTGAACTCTCTCACCTCCTCACCAAACATGTCTTCCATCTTTTGAACTGCTGCTCTCTGCTCCTCTGTGAACCTGCCCAACTGGATCACCAGCAGGAAGACATTCATGTTCCCATGTGTGTTCAGCCCCAAGGACCAGATCAGTTTATCAGAAGACGCCTCGGCACAGTCCAGTCCTGGAGTGTCCACTAGATTGACCCGTCTCCCACAAACTGTTTGTGTCTTTCTCTGACAAGTCTTTGTTACAGCTGAGGATCCGAATGACAACTGAAACACCTCCCTGCCCAGGATGGTGTTTCCGGAAGCGCTCTTCCCACATCCAACTTTCCCCACCAGCACAATCTCTATATCAGAATCTTCAACACAAAAGAAATGCAAATAGATAACAAACACATGGTTAGTCTCTTTTCACAGCCACTATGCCTCCACAACATGAATACATGCTAAGTTTAGACATTTACTATAATAATAAACTGACAGAAGTTTATATTTTGCCCTTTCAAAAGAAATATGGCTAATTAAACATAATTTAACACACATTGATAAAGATGACATTCATGAGATAAAACACTAAATCACAAAGATGCACTTGTTAAATTCTAAATGTCTGATACTTGTGACAAATTGTCTTACCAGTTG
Source organism: Salvelinus alpinus (assembly GCF_045679555.1). NCBI lineage: Eukaryota > Metazoa > Chordata > Actinopteri > Salmoniformes > Salmonidae > Salvelinus > Salvelinus alpinus. The sequence continues at coordinate 74,750,465 of NC_092091.1, forward strand.
AGAGAGCCTCTGCCATGTCATCTCTCTGCACACCACCGGGGACACTTGGTGGTACAGATATCAGTCACTGCAACAAAGGAAGTAGGTGAAAAATAGGTTAATAGCTGCTCTCAATATGTACCCATTCAGAGAAATAATAATACTAATCATTGAATAAAACAATGTGTTTTCCATAACGTAGGAACACTTAGTAATGTAATCATAACCTTAAACAAAATATTTATGCTAGAGAAAAGGCCTATAGACTACACACAGTAGGCTATCACAAAGGGGAGCATATAGTAACTCATACCTCAGCAAAAAATATACTTTCCTTTAGACAAGTACAGTATGTAGTTGTTGTATATACAGCATAATATAAGTATTGGGGCTCAACTTTGGTTTTAGAAGTGGGGGGGACATAACCTGTTGGGGAGGCTAGGAGTCCTCCATCAGATATTTGGGGCATCTAAAGCTAATTTCCTGCATTTCTACACAATCTAATATGAGAACCCTTTTGGGGTCACTTTTATTGTAAATAAGAATATAATGTTTCTAAATACTTGTACATTAATGTGGATCCTAAAATGATTATGGATAATCCTGAATGAATCGTGAATAACGAAGAGTGATAAAGTTATAGACACACAAATATCATAACCCCCAAAAATGCTAACCTCCCGTGTTAATGTAATGGTGAGAGGTTAGCATGTCTGGGGGGTATTTTAGGGGGGATACTTGTACATCAGTAACTTTCTCACTTATTATAATTCACAATTATCCGTAACCATGGTAGCATCCACATTCATGTACAAGTGTTTAGAAACATTCTATTCTTATTTACAATAAAAGTGCCTCCAAAATGACACATTACATTATTTACTATTCATTTCTATTGTGCACAAAATAATCCTAAACAACCACAACAAACAGCAAATGCATCCAACAAATTTCTAGAGTCATAAGCTTGATGTAGTCATTGCGTGATATGAATGTGGGACTAAATACATAACGTTTTACTACTTTAACAAACAGATCACCGAACATTTCGAATCGCACCGTACCTTCTCCGCTATGCAGTCTGGTTTCAGAGCTGGTCATGGGTGCACCTCAGCCACGCTCAAGGTCCTAAACGATATCATAACCGCCATCGATAAAAGACAATACTGTGCAGCCGTATTCATCGACCTGGCCAAGGCTTTCGACTCTGTCAATCACCACATTCTTATCGGCAGACTCAAAAGCCTTGGTTTCTCAAATGACTGCCTCGCCTGGTTCACCAACTACTTATCAGACAGAGTTCAGTGTGTCAAATCGGAGGGCCTGTTGTCCGGACCTGTGGCAGTCTCTATGGGGGTGCCAACGGGTTCAATTCTCGGGCCGACTCTTTTCTCTGTATATATCAATGATGTCGCTCTTGCTGCAGGTGATTCTTTGATCCACCTCTACGCAGATGACACCATTCTGTATACATCTGGCCCTTCTTTGGACACTGTGTTAACAAACCTCCAGACGAGCTTCAATGCCATACAACTCTCCTTCCGTGGCCTCCAACTGCACTTAAACACTAGTAAAACTAAATGCATGCTCTTCAACCGATCGCTGCCCGCACCCACCCACCCGCATCACTACTCTGGACGGTACTGACTTGGAATATGTGAACAACTATAACAACCTAGGTGTCTGGTTAGACTGTAAACTCTCCTTCCAGACTTATAATAAGCATCTCCAATCCAAAATTAAATCTAGAATCGGCTTCCTATTTCGCAACAAAGCCTCCTTCACTCATGCTGCCAAACATATCCTCTTCAAACTGACTATCCTGCCGATCCTTGACTTCGGCGATGTCATTTACAAAATAGCCTCCAACACTCTACTCAGCAAATAGGATGCAGTCTATCACAGTGCCATCCGTTTTGTCACCAAAGCCCCATATACTATCCACCATTGAAACCTGTATGCTCTCGTTGGCTGGTCCTAGCTACATATTCGTTGCCAAACCCACTGGCTCCAGGTCATCTATAAGTCTTTGCTAGGTAAAGCTCTGCCTTATCTCAGCTCACTGGTCACCATAGCAACACCCACCCGTAGTACACACTCCATCAGGTATATTTCACTGGTCATCCCCAAAGCCAACACCTACTTTGGCCGCCTTTCCAACACCTAATTTGGCCGCCTTTCCTTCCAGTTGTCTGCTGCCAATGACTGGAACAAATTGCAAAAATCACTTAAGTTGGAGACTTACATCTCCCTCACTAACTTTAAGCATCGTCTGTCAGAGGAGCTTACCGATCGCTGCAGCTGTACACAGCCCATCTGTAAATAGCCCATCCAACCAACTACCTACCTCATCCCTGTATTTTTTATTTTTTTTCTGCTCTTTTGCACACCAGTATTTTCTACTAGCACATCCTCATCTGCACATCTATCACTCCAGTGTTAATTGCTAAATTGTAATTACTTCTCCACTATGGCATATTTATTGCCTTACCTCCTTACTTCATTTGCACACACTTTGTACAGATGTTATATTGTGTAATTGACTGTACGCTTGTTTATCCCATGTGTAACTCTGTGTTGTTGTTTTGTCGCACTGCTTTGCTTTATCTTGGCCAGGTCGCAGTAGTAAATGAGATCTTGTTCTCAACTGGCCTACCTGGTTAAATAAAGGTGAACAAAATTTTAATAAAAAAATATGTGGGGGTGCTTTTCTGGTGACACTGTCAGTGATTTATTAAGAATCCAAGGCACACTTAACAAGCATTTGTTTTTCAACAGGACAATGACCCAACACACCTCCAGGCTGTGTAAGGGCTATTTGACCTCAACCCACTTGTGAGATGGTTTGGGATGAGTTGGACTGCAGAGTGAAGGAAAAGCAGCCAACAAGTGCTCAGCATATGTGGGAACTCCTTCTAGACTGTTGGAAAAGCATTCCAGGTGAAGCTGGTTGTGAGAATGCCAAGAGTGTGCAAAGCAGTCATCAAGGCAAAGGGTGGCTACTTTGAAGAATCTAAAATCTAAAATATATTTTGATTTGTTTAACACTTTTTGGTTACTACATCATTCCATGTGTGTTATTTCATCGTTTTGATGTCTTTATTATTTATCTACAATGTAGCAAAGATCTTGGAATGAGTAGGTGTGCCCAAACTTTTGACTGGTACTGTACATTTTCTAATAATAAATATTTTAGACCAAAGTCTTGTCGTAACTAAAAGTACATTATTGTGCACAATCAGACAAGTGTCAACTTTCACCAGCAGGTGATGCTACACTACAATAAATGGTGATGGGGTCGGGTTGGGGACTCAGAGAATCAACTTGTTCCAGAGTGGATGTGAGCTGTTCATCTCTGTTGTACTGTGTAGGCTGTGTAGCTCAAGTGTTTCACCCGCAGGCTGCGCTATTTTGCATCATTGTACCTAGTAATAAGCGTCACCAATAAATCACAGTTCAAACTTGTAGTGTCTGTTAAAGTAGTTTTTACCTGTCTGTAGAATGATAGACATTTTCAAGGAACCACCAACATATGACCCTACTCTGCAATTTGCCTAAAAGGTATTCACATGACATGAAGCAATATAGGCCTATTTCAGCACAGGACGGACAGAGGAACATCAGTCCATCCAGAGGATCAACTTGGTTTTAGGCGTAAACAAAATTTGGAGGTGTGATCAGTGTGTTGTCAGAAACTCTATTCTGAATATTGTCTTCTTAATTCAATCCTTGTTCCCAGATACACTATGTATACAACAGTATGTGGACACCCCTTCAAATTAGTGGATTCGGCTATTTCAGCCACACCCGTTACTGACCGGTATATAATATCGAACACACAACCATGCAATCTCCATAGACAAACATTGGCATTAGAATGGCCTTACTGAAGCGCTCAGTGATTTTCACTTTCGCCAAATTTCTGCCCTGCTAGAACTGCCCCGTTCCACTTTAAGTGCTGTTATTGTGAAGGAAACCTTTAGGAGCAACAACAGCTCAACCACAAAGTGGTACGCAACACAAGCTCACAGAAGGGGACCGCCGAGTGCTGAAAAGCTCGTAGAGAGTAAAAAATAGTCTGTCCTATTTATTATTTATCAATTTACCACTAAATTATTTTGTTGAAATATCTCCAAAATGTGTGATGACACAGATGTTGGGGAAATAATTTGGTGACATCTTGTGGTCTTTATTTGAATTACAGGGGGTGGGGAAAGTACCCCAGGGGGCTAGTTACCCCCTAGTACCATACAACTAAGAATAGGCCCCACATTGCTATAAAACCTCAGCTACTGTACATCTCTACTTGTAGACATATGACTCCAGATACCCAACTCAACAGGCAGGCAAGTAGAAAAAACATGTTGACTCACCCTACTTGTAGAGAAACGCCAAAGACATCCTCCTGTCTTTCATGTTGCCGAAACGGTCTATGACTCTCATACAGCACACGCACAGGTAGAACAATGAGCCAGACGGTTCACCAGATGTATAAATCTGAAGCATCCATTTGGCATTTCCACTCACCACCAAATACAGTATGTTGATGAGAGGAAGTCCAGTGTCCGCCAGGGGGAGAAGATGGAGCGAGATGGATTTTGGCCGACATTCTGCTAATTTTCTCATCGATGAAACATTCGATCTCAATACAGTTCTCTGTTCCAAAAACTAAAATATCTTACAAACAGAGTACACAGTTCTTTAGACCGCCCTTTGCCAAAGTAAAAAAAAAATGCATTGTTTAGAAGGAGTGCATGGGCAAATTGGGTTATTGCACATGCACACTTCGCAGTAGGAGTTCCCTAACGGAAATATGTTTATATTTGGCTAAAATGCTTGCTCGCTAGCCTAAATTCCTTTCATGGGCAACGATGCGCCAGGCCTGCTAGTTAACATTAGCCTACTACATCAAGCTATATATTGAACTTCCATCCCCTCAGGCCAGGGGGACAATGTATGAATTTATGGTTGGATCAGAATCGCTGTTATAATCATTGTCCAGTATGGAGAATTAAGTAAGGAGAATTAAGTAAAATCACAAGTCCAAATCCCTATTTCCATCCATTGCTATTTTAAGAAAGGGACAATTGTAGCTAGCTAGCCACCGGAGGTCAACGATACAAAGAGATGCAATCTTTTTTTTAAATGTAAATTCTGTTTTGCTTGTGATGTGATTGATGTGAAGCCAAATCCAAACTGGCTTCCTTTGACATTTTTTTGTGTGTGCCAGAGTCATTCACAGTTGAGCTCACTCAGTTTAGCTCAATGATGATTAGTTATCATTTATTAAATTGTTTTAATCAGTGGAGGCCAAATGCTCGCTGGCTTCCCTTGCATTCAATGCTACGGGCGGCAACAATGTCATACTCTTTTTGTCAAGACAGCATCCGATAGCCGGGCTACACATCCTGAGAAAGATGGCCTTTGTTTCGCTCGCTCTGATGCTTTCTCCGGTGAGACACATTCAGCCTCTTGCAAATTGAAGGAAAAGTATGAAAAACAGAGAGACGAAGGATAAATCATTCTGTTTTTTTGGGGGGGAAGCCTGGTTTCCCTTGGCACCCATGAATACACGCCGATGGTAGAATCTAAACTGTGGGCTAAGTTACCATCACTTTTAATTTCATTTATCAATTGAACTAGCTATGTATGTGTACATGCAATGTAAAACGTGTATGTATGGCTTCAAAACATCATAATAGCCCAGATAATTTTATTTAAATAGGGAAGTCCGTTAAGAACAAATACTTCCTTTACAATGATGGCCTTCCCCAGCCAAACCCTCCCCTAACCCGGATGACGCTGAGCCAATTGTGCATCGCCCTATGGGACTCCTGATCACAGCCGGGTTGTGATACAGCCTGGGATCAAACCAGGGTCTGTAGTGACACATTTTGCACTGAGATACAGTGCCTTAGACTGTTGCACCACTCGGGAGATGACACCCTTAGTATGAAGAATCACAATCCATTTCCTGACACTACAAAAATTCTAAGAACAGCCCTCACAATGACCAAAGTTTCCCCTAAATAGCCCTCACGCTATAGCCTGGTGGAATCAGCCTGATTGCTGCGTTCAACATTCGATTTCACTTTCACGTAGCAGAATGCTGACTGCAGTGATCAGGCTGGTTCTACCAGGCTACTCACAATCTGTAAAGTTTGGAAAGTTGCAGCTTGGGCAATTGCAGACATTGAGCTCAGTGCTGACATAATATTTTGCCCTTTATATTCTAACAACACCTGTCACCAATGAATTGAAATATGTTTTAAAATATTAGCAAAACTATAACAGCACTATTTTCAAAAAACAAAAAACTATGCATTGCAGAACTATGCAGAATATATAAGAAAACAACATGTACCAGATACACATTTGGACTTGCAAATAATAAAGAAGTAGGCTATGCAGGTTACTTAGAGTTTGCTGTTCAATTCTAGGTTTTGGAGTGTAGATCTGTCAGGTACTTAATGAGAGTCTGTCCAGAGAACACCTACCTCAGTTGCCTTTATACTGTCAGGCTATGTGGTGTCTGTCACAAACTCAGCCCCACACAACCAATGATATACAGTATATAAACCCTGGCTTGCTGATGCTGTATTTCAATAGTCTATTGAGAGGCTTTGAAGCCACCGGTCGGTCATATTGGCACTCCCCAGTAGGAGCAGTGCTCCATAGGAATGAATGGAATTCTACAGTATTTCAATTAAAGGTACACTATGCAGAAATCTCTCTGCCATTTCCTGGTTGCTAAAATTCGAATAGTTTGCCTAATATAAGTTTGTGACAAAACAAGCGAGTATAGTGTAGAGTCATTGTACCATCGAAACTGCTGTGAAATATATTTTCAGCTGTTTGAAGCTGGTGAACTAAACCTAAAGTTAAAGATGCAAAAACGAAAGTTAAGAATGGGAAGAATAGAAATAGAGCACATAGAATAGATCTACAGATTCTTAGACGTGATTTCAATGACAATGACCGATCTATAACTCATATTTCTATCTGAATTTGGTGGGGTCACCCAAAAAGTGACCTATTGCAGCTTTAAATGTTTAAAGAACAAAATTACATGTATTTAAGTATTGTTTTGTTGTGGTGGGGATAGTAACATTAGTAATATAAAAAATCTATACTTCAAAATCTATTATTATATATATCTTAATTTTTTATTTGTATGTTTACCTCACATAATATAATTGTAAAGTATGCATTTAGGTGTCTGTAATAGAATACATGTGGCAAAAACAAATGTAGACATTAATACATGCATTTCTATAGCTTCCAAAATATGTTTTTGCAAACTGTGGGGGAGTGCCAAGATGGAGGCACGCTGGCTTCAACACAGCGCCCCCTATATGTATTCTAGTGTATTTATAAATTATTGGCACAACTCCATGCTTGACTATTCTCTTTGCATTTATACATGTTGCAAAATCAGTGCAGTGGTTAGTTTACCAAACCATAGTGTGTATTGCAGTGACTCATTCACAGTCATAGACTGCTTTCAATGTAAGGAAACAAATATCTTAAAAAAGTAAAATGGTTGAACTGTACCTTTAACTTTTGGGTCAAAGTGTCTTAACACTGAACAACATTTTCTGACATACATTTCTGAAAAGCAATGAAAAGCATATTGCATCTACATTACAAAAATAATGTCAGAAGTGGGATTCGAACCCACGCCTCCAGGGGAGACTGCGACCTGAACGCAGCGCCTTAGACCGCTCGGCCATCCTGACATACAGACTGCTTGCTAAAGTACAAGTACATGAAGGTTGACCGCCCACTCTAGGTTATTTTACCATGAGTCTTTTAGACAATACTAAAATTATCATACATTGTAAAAATGAAGAACTTTATCCGCGCTTTTACGCTACCATTGCATAAAGCCACGCCAAACTTTTGCTATTCATGATGTTTTACAAAGACATGCCTTCATAATAGCGAACCTTGCGTTGGTTTGCTTTCGTTTAGATATCCGGTAAATAGCCTACTTTTTTAGCTATCTATCTCTAGCTTTATAATAAATGTTTCTTGCTGTCTTGCTGCTATAAAGGAGTAGCAGTAGCTAGCTACGTCTGTTAGGCTATAGTTTTGGGAACACTAACCCCTACAGGACTTTGGTTTGGAAGTTTATTACGTCGTAATGTGAGAAAATGGCAGACAGACAGATTTAGTAAGTACACAAGTTTACGGACACTACATGTTGTCTACCTGTTTTCGGGCGAAAAAAAATCGTATTTATGTATGTTTTTTTTTTTTTTACAACAACCATTATTGTATTGGACAGCTTGACTGAGAGAAAGCCTACATTCTCACGATCAGCACCTCACACACGTCTTTGGTGGACCCTATTGTTTAAACAAATAATAACAAGAATACCTAGTTAACACGTATTCGGCCCCACACTGTCAGTGTGTGATTTGTGTTGGTCCAGTAGAGGGTGCTGTCAGACCAGTTATTTTGAAAAACTGTATTTCAGTGACTGTAAAACAGACTAAAATAAAAAAAATTGTAGCAAAATAATAAAATCATTAAATATAGTCTCTGTCTGCCTGCCTGCTGTGTTGGCATTTGAAAAATACAATTTCTACTGATCAGGACCAGTACATTCCAGGGATGGTCATGTTGTATAGTTTTCCAGCTGAAGATTGGCAAATAGTAAGATATAGAAAAGCCAGTGGCACATGAAACATTTTCTGGGAAATTAAACACAACATCATAATCAAACAGTGCTTTACTGTAGGTTAGGAATATACATTTGGCACAATACCAGGGTCAAAAGTGTATAGTGGCCGAGGTATATTGGTCATATACCACACCCCCTCGTGCCTTATTGCTTAATTCTATATTTTTCTACTGTATCTTAGTCCATGACGCTCTGACACCGCTCGTTCATATATGTATATATTCTTAATTCCATTCCTGACTTAGATTTGTGTGTTTTGGGTATATGTTATGAAATTGTTAGATATTACTTGTTAGATATTACTGTGAAGTCGGAGCTAGAAGCACAAGTATTTCGCTACACCTGCAATAACTCTGCTAAACATGTGTATGTGACCAATACAATTTGATTTGATTTGATTTGAAATGTGTCACAAATTAAAATATTAAAATATTTTCAGTAGGGTGCAAGACATGCAGGTAACATTTTTTATATAATCATAATTCTTTACAGAACATTCAGAGAAAAAATACCCCCCAAAAAATATATACGTATATATATATATATATATATATATAGTAATGCAATCCTCTTTATTCCATGAACAAACATTGACAATAGGTTACTACGCAATTTAATGTATTTAGACAAACAACTGAAGAAGCTACATAACGTGCAGAAAGTCAATATGCCTTGTAACATAATAATCATCCCATACTTTCAACAAACACAATGCTAAACCATAATACATGTTTTAAGCATTGAATAGTTGCACGTGGTTTATAGGTCTACAATCCTTGTTCATTGGTCTGCTACTGTATTTTACTGTATGTTACAATTAGAGGGACTTAGAGACAGAATTAGAGGTATTTAGAGACAAAATTACAGGGACATACAGAAAAATGACAGGGACTTAGGGACAAAATTACAAGGACTTAGAAACAAAATTAGATGGACTTAGAAACAAAATTACAGGGACTTACATATAAAATTACAGGGACTTCGAGACAAATTTACAGGGACTTAGAGACACAATTACAGGGACTTAGAGACACAATTACAGGGACTTAGAGACATTGCAATCCATTCTGATGCAAGATTGATTATCATTGTTTCACCTCTAAAAGCATGAATGATTCATTGCTGCATGTCACACGACACCTGTTCTCTCTGCTTTGATTATATCCAGGTGGTTGAGGTTGGGTTTCCTCACACAGTGACAAGAGCACACTGGTATCTTACTTAATGTGATTCTGTCCTGGTTCACAGACATTCACCCCAGTCAAAACCTCTAGGCCTATATAACTTCAATGGAAGCCTTTCCTTTCCCTAAGTGTGAACGCTTGCGTCCCTTCCTCAGTCTACCTGATGGTAAGCTGTTTACCGGTCATTTTCATACTTTACGTCATAAGCTACGGGTCCCTCCATGGTGAATCCAAGGTAAAAGGAGACCTCCTCCGTGCTGCATCCACTCCGGACTCCACCAAGGTATACTGGACGCACTGAGATTTTCAGATTGCCTCCGTAGTAAACATAAATGTCACCGTTTTCAGTTTTCCCTTTGACCCGTAGTAACAGGTTTTGTATCTCAGGATCCCTCCATATTGCTCCACTTTGCCACAGTTGATGCGGGTTTGGGGGTCTATCTTTGGATGAGGCCTTCTTGTGTGAGGTTTTGGGTCCCTCTTTGTACAGCAAATGATCAAGCTTGCCTTTGTGAATTATTCTCCTCAGTCCTCTTGATTTCCCGAGGTAGAAATGTGCGATGCAAGTCTTCGCCGGAAACATGTGGGAGAAGCGACGATGGAAAGATTTTTTCGATGAAGTGACATACGTGCCAATGTTTTTGAACGTTGTGGTGCTCTCAAGCAGGTTGTCCTTTCTTGGCCACATCAGCAACATTGAGAGGTAGTACAGCTCTGTGCAGTTTGAATGGGTTCCCTCTTCTTGCAGTGCCTCGTTGAGAAGGGAGACCAGCTCCTCGTACCTCTTCAGCAATGTTGAGCTCTGCTTAATGCAGTGAAGAACAATGTTTGCAAGGATGAAATTGATCCGGTCAGCCATGAGTTTCCGTGTAGAATTTTGAACAATGAACTGCCATTTCTTCAGAATTAATTCAATTTGATTCCCATTCTTCTCATTCAGATACTGGAGAAGACCAGCAAATGAATCTGCTCGCTTTTGCTCCAAATAGTTTCGCTGCTCCTCTATCTCCTGCCGGATACTCAATTTTGGTTGACTGGCCCTTTCAGAGGCCCTCTCTTCTCCCGAGGAACAGAAGATGTGAATGTACTTCTTGAAGAGCTCTGATACTTTTCGTTTGTTTCTGTCTTCTGCTGTCTCCTTCTCAATTGACCTTGGCTTCAGGTATGTGAAGTAGTTCTCAAAAAAAGTGAACATCTCCTTCAGCCGTGGCTTCAAAGAGACCAGGAATTTCTCGTGGTCTGCCAGAACAGCAATGAATTGATCATTTGTACTGTTTGTTGTTTCATGAAAATCACTCACTGGCAAGTGGTTTTTGAGGAACTGCAGCATTTTGTCTCGCTGGAGTGCGTCACTTTTGTTGAAAAAAGGAATATCTTTGATGATATCTAAAACAATCATTGAAACTTCCATTTCACCGACATACCCAGATGTGTTGTAGGTTCGTTGCCTCTTTCTGTTGGGCAGATCAAGGGAATCCATTGGCTCATCCTTCTTTGCGAGTTCCTGTGAATCTCTGAATGCTTTGGTGGCCTGAAATGCTAATTTTAGGCATTTGTCTAACCCTTCTGGAGTGAGCTCCTCAGCATGTTCAATTTCATATTTTAGGTGGCTTTTGTACACCTGTCCTAATGTGTCAGCAATGTAAGAATTGTACATTTTCTGCTGTGCATCCTTGGCCCATTGCAGAGCAGATATATAATCCTTCTCTTTCAGATAGAAATGCCTTGCCAAAGCTTGTGGCAGAGTTGCGTTTTTGTCAAATCTCTTTGTTGCTCTTACAAGAACTTCTTTGATTTGGCTGATTCCCTCATCCGTCTGTATGTCTTCAATCAAAGGAGAGAACAGTGTATCTTTGTCATGTCCAAGTTCCTTTCTTTGCCGTGTGATCAGCATACTTTGGATGTTTTGAACCAGGATATCCTTACCCATGCCAGATTTGTACAGCAAGTCACAGTGTAACAGATTGGTTGTTATTTCCCCCAGTTGAAGCTTGTGCTTTCCGGTGAGTACTTTGAGGCAATTACTTGCAATCCTTTGGTGTAGAAACCGAACTGCCTGATAGGTGCCGTGCTCTTCAATGTTGAAGTGGATCAGAAGCGTGGAGTATGGGTTCATTTTGTCCTCAAGTGTTTCTTTTCCCCACAGAGCATTCCTAATCCCCACAAACTCCTCACAGAGGGACAGGGCCATATAGGAGCCGTTCACATATGTATTTAGCAAAGCTAAGAGTGAAAATAGCTGTCCTTCTTTTCTGGAGGTGTCAAGGTCTTTCAGGGTGTTGCACACCAGATTCTCTATGTACTTCTCACTGAAATTGTTTGTCATGATCATGAAGGCGTAGAACGTTTCAGGTTTCTGATGGTGACCTTTGAGCTCTTTCAGTTTCACCTCAAAGAAGCTCTGCTCTTTGGTGGAGAGTTTGTTGATCATGAAGACGTTGTCAAGTCGGCTGTTTCTGGAGCTCACTGCAGGAATCTGTGATCTCTCACAGTTCAGTATGATGACCATCAGAGTCTCAGGTTTTTTCTTCTCGTTGGCTGCACTTAGTATGCATCTCTGTAGGTCTTCAACGTCCTCCCAGTTGTCCACCAAGAGTAGAACAGGAGTATAACTCAACTGCTTCTCTTTGCCACAGGTCAGCAGGTGTGTGACTTGGACTGCGATCTCACTGTTCTGTGCTGTGGTGTTTTTCAGAACGGCACATCTGAATTTACATCTCAAGTTCCACAACACGTGCATGGCCAGTGTTGTTCCACCACAGCCTGGATGATGGAAGAGGTTTATTATTATGCATGGCGATGTGTACCCCTCTGTAGGTGTGATCAGGTTGTGAAGATCCTCATACTTGTCACGTTTGATAAATGGCAGACAACCTGGCCTCTCGGACAAGTAGAAGTTCCACCAAGTCACTTGTCCGCCTCTGTAAAAGTCCTCCTCCGTGTTGGTCTTGAATTCCTCAAAAGTGTCCTTGGTTTCAATTTCAGTGTTCTCACATTCATTTTCACTCAGTATATCAAGTACGGTCATCAGCTCTTCATCTTTTTGTGTCAGGAGGACCGAACTGGAGCCAGAAGATGGCAGATATCTCCTAGAGGACCGTGTCTGAGGTTCTTTGATTTTCCTGATGGTGCAGTCGATTTCATTCAGGCTCAATTCGTAGATACATTTACTGGTGATATCCACTTTGCAGCGAGTATTTATCATGTCTCTCCATTGACTGAATACATTTGAATCTTTGCATATGCAGAGCATATTATCCTCA